>NC_051390.1:29378514-29383514 GCF_015228065.2 Penaeus monodon
AAATTATAAAATTATATATAATATATATATATATATTATATATATATATATATAATAATATAATATATATTTATATAAATCTATACATATACATATACATACACACAATACCGAAATATGGATATATATATATATATATTATATATATATATATATATATATATATATATATATATATATATTATATATATATATATATTTATTATTTATTATTTATTTATTTATTTATTATTATTAGTATTTGTATATGTATATATCAAATATATACATATATATGTATATATCTTCACACACACACACATATATGTGTGTGTATATTATTATATATATTATATATATATATTATATATATATATATATATATATATATAATGTGTTATATATATATATATATATATATATATATATATAGTATACATACACATATATGTGTGTGTGTGTGTGTGTGTGTGTGTGTGTGTGTGAATATATATATATATATATACATATATATATATATATATATATATATATATATATATATATATATATGTATATATATATATATATATTATATATATATATATATATAAACCTATATTACATAAACAACACACACACACACACACACGTGTGTGTGCACACGCACACACATATGTATATATGTATGTATATATAAATATATATGTATATATATGTATTATATATATATATATATATATATATACATATATATGTATATATATATATATATATATATATATAAACATATATATACATAAACACACACACACACACACACACGCACACCACACACACATATGTATATGTATATATATATATAATATATATATATATATATATATATATATATATATAGTATATATATACAAAAATATATATATATATATATATATTTTAATATATATATATAAATTATATAATATATGTATAATATATATATATTATATATATAATTTGTTTTATATATAAAATATATATTTATATAATATATAATATATACATATATATATATATATATATATAATATAATATATTATAAAATTATATATATATATATATAATATATACATAATATAATTATATATTTTTAAAATATATATATATATATATATAAATTTTATATGCATCCACCACCCACCCCACCACAAACCCACACACACACACATACTATATATATATATAATATATAATATATATATTATATATATATTATAAATAATATTATTATTGCAAAATTTATAATATCATTATATATTTTTTGTTATATATATATATATTTTTTTTTATATATACAAGTTTTTATATGATATAATATATAAAATATATATATATAAATATTAATATATTATATATATAGTTATATTTATATAATATAATATTATATATACATATATAACATTTTAATATATAATTAAATTTTAACATAATATATATATATATATATATTATATTAATATTATATATATTTTGATATAATAATTTAAAATATATATATATATAATATTATTATAGATAGTAGATAGTAGATAGATAGATGATATAGATGATTATGCTTTAAAATTTTATAATTATATATATAGTAAAATATATATTATTATTAAAAATTATATATACAAAAATAATATATATATAATATATAATAATATAATATATAAAACTATATATACAAAATATATTTATAATTAATAATATAATATATTTATATTATAATATATCATGTATATTTTAACAATATATATTTATATATATATTTTATTAAATTTTTTAATATATATATTATATAAAATATATATATTTTTGGTGTGGGGGGTTTTTTTGTGTTTTTTTAAAAAGATATCCCTTCCCGCCCTCCCCATTAGCGGGGAAACCTCCCCCTCAGAAATGAGATGAAGCCCTTGGGCCGGAGGCTCCTTAACCAAGCCCAAGATCCGGTTTTTGGGGATGTTGGGGGACCTGTTTAGTCGATGCTTGCAGCGGTGAGGATATTAAAATCACAGAGAGCTTAATTGGAGGAACCCCACCAAAAAGGGAAAAAGGGGTGGATGCGGCCCGCCCCCTTGTATTTAATTCCCCGCTGGGGCGTTGGAGAAAATGCCTGCCTCCGACTGGTGGTGGCCCGATTTCACAGCGAAAAACAAATATCCCTAGGGGTTTTAAACAATGGTGTCTAGGGAAGTCGCCTTGTGGCATAAGTATATTGCCCTGAATCGCAGTTGATTAGGAAGGGCATCCAATCAGGCAGGGTGTTACTGCCACATAACCTCTCAATAAGTTTTGAAGAGGCCTATGTTTGTAGTGGAATAAAAGGGGTTAAAGAAAAAATATTCATATAATATATTTAATTATTATATATATTATATTTAATATATATAATATATATATTAATATATATACATATATGTACATATAAACATATCGTTATGTTACATATATCGTTATCATCATCAAAGGGCTAACGCCGACGGGGGCGCATGGCCGCATCCACCCTTCGTTTCCACCCACGAAGGTCCCTCATGGCAAGTCTCCAAGCAGGCCTTCGGCCCATCTCTAATTCCTCGCGACAGGTCTCGTCGAGCTGCCCAAATCATGGCCTCCTAGATCCTCTCACGGGCCTCCTCCACCCAAAGAGACAACCTTATGGGCAGGGTCATCCACAGGGAAGCGAGCTAGGTGCCTATATAGCCTGAGTTGGCGATCCCGGATTATGTAAGTAACAGGTCCCATGCCAGTTTCATGGTTTAGCCATCAGTTGGACACATGGTCCTGCCATGGTCCGGCAGAGAGACTTGTTACAAAAGGCATCAAGATGGGACTCTAGACAATGTCCAGGTTTCGCTTCCATAAAGCAAAATTGGCAGTATCAAGGCCTTGAAGACACGTAGCTTGGTCCTTCTGCATAGGTACCGACATCTCCAAATGCTCTTGTTGATCTAGTTCATGGCTCCTGTTGCCAGACCAATCCGTCTATTGACTTCTTGGTCTGACATCCCAGAGATATGGACTACCCTACCAAGGTATGTAAAACTCTCTGTGACTTCAACGTCCTCACCGCAAGCATGGATCGACTGAAAGGGTTCCCCTAACAGATCCCCAAAATCCTGAATCTTGGTCTTGGTCCAGGAGACCTCTAGGCCTAAGGGCTTCGCCTCATTGCTAAATGCATCAAGAGCCACCGCCAGTGACTCCAGGGGCTCAGATGGGATAACAACATCATCCGCAAAGTCAAGGATTGGGACCTTGATATTGCCTAGTGTCCCCACCACACTTTACAGCACTTCCAACACCGGTGTATAGGCTCGCTATTAGGCCAATAATCTGTGTCGGAATTTCCCAGAGTCTCAGGATCTCCCATAGAGATCCATGTTGCACTGGGTCAACCCACAACCAAACTCAGTACGGTGTTCCACAATTACTCGAAGCGCTAACATTTGTTTTTTTGTGGACTTGCCAGTAAATCCAGACTGCTACGGTCTCTGGTGCCTTAGTAGGTGGTTGTGGGTCCGCTTCAGAAGAATATGAGCAAAAACATTGCCTGGTATGCTGAACAGTGTAATGCCACGGTAGTTGCTACAGTCCCAAAGATCCCCTTTCCCCTTCAAGAAAGGGATGACCACGCCACTCAACAGGACAGGGGGAATGTACCAGACTGCCAGATGGCAGTCAATACTGCATGCAAACCCCCGAGTCATAGGTTCATCCCAGCCTTTAGAAGTTCAGCAGGGATATCATATATGCCTACTGCTTCCCACACTTCAGCTTGGAAATTGCCATCCTAACCCACTCGCTGATGGGTGGGTCTAACACAGTTGTTGTGATATTGCTTGCATCTAAGGCAACTATTGGAGGGTCTACCTGCTCAAAATACTCAGCCCAATGTTCACAAACCCCAACACGTTCTGAGATGATCTGCCCATCCACTGAGCAGACTGCAGTCATGTGTGAGGAGGGCTTAGAGTTCAGCTTTCTCAGGGCTTGGTAGGCAGGGTGAAGGTCATTTACCAAGAAATGGCCTTCAACCTCCTCAGCAAGATTCCTGATAAACTGTTCCTTGTCCCTTCCCAGCAGTGTCTGAGCTCTATGCACCAAAGAGCGACGCAAGACCTAATTGTCATTCAGCCGAGCCATGCAACATGCTTCAGTGGCCTCCACTGTCTCCAGGGAGATGGAATTCTGCCTTGCCCTCGGGCATATGCCAGTGAACTCCTGGGCTGCTTCGAGTGTTATCAAGTTCTGTGAATCGATCAGAGACTGCCATGGTGAACCCACGGGCACACTCTCCCTCCATCAGTCTGTACAAGTGAAACACCTTAGAGTGGGCACTGGAGGGACAGGGAGTTTTGAAGTGGACATGTAGGGTAGCCACAACCAGCCTATAGGTAAACCCTACAGTTCTGGAGGATCCTCCATCGCGTGCTAACAATAATGTGGTCAATCTCCTTGGCCACTGTACCCCTATCACTATACCATGTCCAGCAAAGCGGGTTGGAGCGCTGGTACCAGGAGCCAGAGATCCTCATTCTCTAGGACCAAGAAGGAGGGTGTTTTCGCTGCTAAGATCATCTCCCGAGTCATGGGGGCCACAGACATCTCATAGACAGCTCGATCACAGCCAGATACCGCATTGAAGTCACCTAGAATAATGCGAATATCTCGCTGGGGGCAATTGTCTGCCACAGATGAGAGTTTGGCATAGAACGCCTCTTTCACATCGGGTTTGCGAACATCAGTAGGAGCGTATACAGCAATAAGAGATATGAAGCCAAAAGCATGCTTCAGTCTCAATGCCATAATACACTCATCAACCGTTGTTACCTCAACCAGTAGAAGGTGTACCCACCCATACTGACCACAACTCCCAATCGCTCCAATTCCCTCGATAGCAGAAGTAACCGCTCATCCTGCCCCAAGGACTGGACGGATAGCTTGCCTGAGGTTTAGCTTCGAGTGGTCATTCCCGACAACGCTGTCCCAAATAAAAGGAGTTGGAAGGCTGTGGG
>NC_051390.1:29389903-29397403 GCF_015228065.2 Penaeus monodon
GAACAGGGTCCACCAGGCCCCTGACTGCTGAGAAATGACCAGAGTTAGCTTCAGCAAACCCCGAGGATGTGGTCGATCTCTTTGGCCACATTACCCATATTGCTATACCAAATCCAACAATGCGGGTCAGAACGCTGATACCAAGAGCCAGAAATCCTCAATTTTGTGGAACCTTGCAAAATCCCGGAAAAGGATGGTATTTCATGTGCATCAACCCTGAGGCCAAAAAGGGGGGGGAAAAAACCGACAACATCTCAAGCCAGCTCAGTTGAGCCAAAAAACGAATATCTGCAAGGACATCTGTTGACAGACAGTTTGGTGTAAAACATTCTTTTAATCAATAAATTTCAGCCTAAAACCCACATATGTCATCGACGGGATTGACCTCTATACCGGGGGCTGAATTGCTGGAGATGCTATGGTAACCCTTGGATATGACCATCACGCTGCCCAAAATAGAAAAGTAACCCATCACATAAGGGTGGCATGCCAGGTCTTTAAACCTCCGAGAAAGGAGCCACCTCAACTCTCTACTGCTTTAGCTCCCTTGGCAAGAGCGAACATTACAAACCCCCACACTGAATGCCCGCCTGAGGTTAAACCTCGGGCAATCACTCCGGGTGGAAGCCCCTCTGTCAATCCCAACAACGTTGCCCCATATGATGAGGGTTGACTGTCTGCAGCCCATGGGGGTCCCATGAGCTTTACACCACAAGCCTCAAACCATGTTGGCCGCCGCCGGGACGCAGTGTGTGTGTGGTGTGTGTGTGTGTGTGTGTGTGTGTGTGTGTGTGTGTGTGTGTGTGCTGCAGTGTAGTGCGAAGTCCCACTGGATATTGCCAGCAAGAGTGGTCCGTATCCCTAGTAATGATGGATAGTAAAAAAAAAAGAAAAAGAAAAAAAGAAAATGACTCATGGTGTTCCCTTCTTATTAGCTTTTTTATTAGCTCACGATATTCATGCATTTTAATGGAAGCTTCCTGTTTGGCTTTCGTTGCACATTGATTTATAGTTTTGAAAGACATTTACTTTGTCTTCTTCGTCTGTCATGCATGTCTTTTGAAAGACATTTACTTTGTCTTTTTCCTCTATTATGCATCTAGGCCGCCCACTTCTGGCCTTGTCGCAGTTTTACTTTGATATACCTAAACTTGATATTTTAGCTCTTTATAGTCCCTCAAAGTAAAGCATACTTATGACGCTATGAATGGTCATTGCTGATATTACCATGATATAAAGCCATATTCATATCAACTCCTAAACACTATTCGAACACATTATGAAGCATCATCAGTTCCAGAATTTGAAAACAACAAATACCAACTTTTCCGAATCAATATCTATGCAATCATTTCGGTTACATCTTCTCCCCAGTAAAAAAAATTTTTTTTTGCGAGTGATTATCGTATAATATATATATATTAATATAGTATTTATATATATAAAATAATATATATATTATAATATTATATTATATATATATTAAAATGTGTGGTGTGGTGTGTGTGTGTATGTGGTGTGTGTGTGTGTGGATTATGTTATAATGTAATATGTATATTATTTATATAATAAATATATATGTATTCATATTTATTTAAAAAATTCCATGAAATTGTTTAAAAATATCTTTTAAAAATTTTTCATATCTTTCAATCATATTTTTTGTATCATCAATAGTCCCGTATTTAACAGTCATCTCTTTTTGTTTATATTACTACTACATAATTTTATATCTATAATATATTTTTTTTTTTACATTCAGTGATTTTATAGCATTCCACGAGGTCATGAAAAAGTAATTTTAAATTTCAAAATTTACTGTCTTTTTCCTAACTTTTGGTGTACGTTTGTCCACAGGGATGCCCCGACTCCTGAACCCCATAAGAGATCATCTTTTGGGTTTTCTCTTGCTAATTGGGAGCCCACCACTAGGAAGCCATAACTCTCATGAAAGCAGAGACAGGCAGGGAAAATACCTCATCTCGCGCTTTTCATGTTCATTTTCTGAATGTTCCCTTCCCCCCTTTACATTTAGCGATTTTAAAAAAACGTGTAGTATAGAAATTTTTAGCTAACGCACATGATATTTTTCATATTTTGATTTCCAAAATGATAAAGACGATACATTATGCATAACACCCCTTATGAACAAGTTTCGAATAATGGCTTGTTTTTGCTTATTATTTTATTATCATTATTATTTTATTATTTTTATTATTATTTTTATTATTATTATTATTATCATTTTTATTATTATTTATTATTATTATTTTATTATTTAAAATTAATATTATTTTTATTATTATTATTATTATTTAAGTTTTATCATTATTTCAAGGTAATTTTGCCTATGCCTTTTCTAGAGGGCAATTTTTAATAAAGATATCTTTAATATGTTTTGTTGCAGAACTTTTTGGAAATAGGGGTATGAATTCTAGGAATATTTGTGATATGTATATATATATAATAAAATATATATAATTTATTTTATATATATATATATATATATAAATTTTTATATATATTTTATTATATAATATAATTACATGGAAATAGGGTATGAATTCTAGGAAATATTTTGTGATATGTATATATATATATATATATATATATAGATCTATATATAGTAATAATCTATATCGTATAAAATCTAATATATATAATATATATATATCTATATAGATATCATATAGATAGGCACACACACAACACACACACAAAATACACACACAGCAACACACACAACAGAAACACACACACACACACACACACACACACACACACACACACCACACACAAACAACACACACACACACAAACACAACACACACAACCACACCACACACACACACAGTCACAACCACAACACACACACACACCACACACAAACACACGGGTGTGCGGTGCGTGGGTGTTGATATATATATTATATAATATATATATAATATTATAGCTATCTTATATACTATATATCAAAATGTATATTATATATATAATCTATTATAATCGATATCATTATCATGTATGTATATAGATCTATATGTAATAGATATATATATATAATCAATATATATAAAAATAATATATATATATAGATATATAACTATATATAGATATTATATATATCTATTTATATATATATAAACACATGTATTGAATAAAATAGAACCATTTGGGGTCATGTATTCCTAGATGTTCATTTATCCGGATCGAACAAAAGCATATCAAAATATCTTAATACAAACTGACTCAAAAAGGTTTCTTACACCACAAACTATGTATCCTATATATATTATCTATCATATACCCCCTCATAATATATATATCATAATCTGATATTATATAATATATATATTATATCTAATATATAGTGGTACATATAAATATCTATCAAATAAGTATATATATACTAATAATGCATATGTATATACAATATATTAAATTATATATCTATAAGATATAATATATATATATAGATGTATATATCTATATATAATATAGTATGCATATATGCATATAGTATGCATATATATGTAACTATATAGTGCATATTAGCATTATTATCATATATATATCTTATAATCTATCTATATATATATATATATGATGTATCGGCATAGGTATGTTATATTATATACAAAATGTATTATTAACATACATACAGACATATATATATATATATATTCTATATAATATATATATATAAATAACTATTATATACCTTTTACATGTAAGTAAAGTTTGTCTTGATTTACATTTTCACCGTAGGATAATTACGTGGCTGAATCTGCTTCTGTGAGCTAATTGTAATTGTAAGTTAAGGGCTGTAAATGTGCCTCGCAATTAAGCGTACGGGCACTTGTTCGATTTGCTTATTCCAAAAGGAAAAATTCAAATATTGATATGAAATGTTCATTAGATTCCATAACTACCCTAGGTCTGATTCGTAGAGTATCTGACATTATTCAATTAACACGAATTTTGAAAAGAAATATATGCATAAATTTTCAATATTTCTACCTTACACCAATTTTCATATTATGAGTATATCACAACCAAGTCCAAATTAAGCAAATATGGTCAGCCAAAAGTTCAAATTGAACAACATACGTACGATGTCTTTTTGTTCAATAACATCCACTGAATAGTACTTCCAAATATTTCATGTTTCCAACATCTCTGCCCTGGTTCCTGAAACCATTAGTTTCCAAATCCTATGTTTTCTTCGAGTACTACATTCTGTTGACGGTTATGTGTGTGTGTGTGTGTGTGTGTGTGTGTGGTGTGGGTTATATATAATATATATAGTACATATATATATATATAATATATACATATATATACAGCTATAATTATATATTATATGAGATATATATATAACACGCACACTACACACAACACACACACACACACAAAAACAACAACACACACAACAAACACTATTAGATACTATATATAATATATATATTATAATATATATATATTTACACACAGACACACACACACAGCACACACAAAACACACACACCACCCACACACACACACACACACACACACACAACACACACCACTACAACGAGTGTGTATTGATTTATGTCTTAGCCCATATTTTTATATATAGTATTGCATAATGGTCCATACAAATATGGATCAATAGTATGTATATATATATATATATATATCTAGATTATATATATATATAATATATATGTTAATACTATGGATGTATATATATCTATTATGATGATATATATAATACTATATATATATATCTAATATATATAGATATTATAATATCTATAACATATAGATCTATATAATAGATATATATATGTAGTAGATATTAGTATATATATTATATACTATATATATATAATATATATATGATATATATTATGTTTATTAGATCACATTAAAAATTTATTAAATTACAGATTATAATATATATATCTATATGAGTAGATATCTTAATATTAGATATATATATAATATGTTATATATGTATCTATTAATGTATATATAGTATATGTAAATTATATACCTACCATAGCCACCTTGGGTGTAATGGACAGCTTCTGGCGAGTGGCCTTGCCAGCCCTCTCCCGACCAGATAACTCACATGCAAGTCTAGGTGGGAGAGCAAATGTCAGGGCACAGGATGGGAACGATAGTACTTGTCCCGCTCGGGACCCCGCAGCACCAAACCCACCGTGAAAGCTTGTGAAGCCGGGGACCCCACAGCCTTCCAATCCTTTAGGTTGTAGTGACAGCGTTGGCGGAATGGACACCGAGCTAACCTCAGTACAAGCTAATCCGTCCAGTCATTGGGGCGGATGAGCGGTATTTATGCTACGAGGAAGTGGCGCGATTGAGTGTGGTCAGTAGGGTGGGTACACCTTCTACTGTTGAGTAACAACGGTGGATGAGTGTATATGGCATGAGACTGAAGCATGCTTGTGGCTCTATATCCTTATGCTGTATACGATCTACTGGATGTCGCAAACGAGTGAAAGAGGCGTTCTATGCCAAACTCGTCATATGTGGCAGACAATTGCCCCAGCGAGATATCGCATTATGTCTAGGTGACTTCAAATGCGGTATCTCGGCTGTGGATCGAGCTGTCTATGAGATGTCTGTGGCCCACATGACTCGGGAGATATTTAGCAGCGAAAAACACCATCCTTCTGGTCAGAGAATGCGGATCTCTGGCCGGCCAGCGCTCCAAACCCGCTTGCTGGACATGGTATAGTGGGGGGGATAGGGTACAGTGGCCAAGGAGATTGACCACATATTGTAGCACGCGATGGAGGATCCTCCAGAACTGTAGGGTTTACCTATGGGTGGTTGTGGCGCACCCCATTGTCCACTTCAAACACTCCCTGTCCCCCAGGCCAACTTCTTAAGGGTGTTCACTGTACCAGACGTGGAGGGAGAGTGTGCCCGGGTGCACCATGGCAGTCTCGAGCGAGTCACAGAACTTGATAACACTCCGAAGCTAGCCAGCGAGTGTCACTGGCATAATTGGCCCCGAGGGCATAAGCAGATTTCCATCTCCCTGGAGACAGGGCTTCCACTGAAGCTGTGCATGGCTCGGCTGAATGACAATTAGGTCTTGCGTCAGCTCTTTGGTGCATAGTAGTCAGACATGCTGGTGAAGGGACAAGGAACAGTTACAGGAATCTTGCTGCGGAGGGTGAAGGCCATTTTTGGTAAATGACCTTAACCCTGCATATCAAACCATGAGAAAGCTGAACTCTAAGCCCTCCTCACACATGACGGCAGTCTGGCTCAGTGGATGGGCAGATCTCTCAGAAGTGTTGGGTTTTGAACATTGGCTGAGATTTGAAGCAGGGAGGACCCTCCAAAGTTGCCTAGATGCAAAGAAAATCACAAACCGTGTTTAGACACACCATCAGCGAGTGGGTTAGGATGGCAATTTCCAAGCGAGAGGGGTGGGAAGCAGTAGGCCTATATATATCCCTGCTGAACTTATAAAGGGTGATGAACTATGACTCGGGGTTGCATGCAGTATGACTGGCCATCGGCAGTCTGGTACATTCCCCTGTCCTGTTGATGGCGTGGTCATACCTTTCTTGATAGGGGAAAGGGATCTTTGGGAGAACTGGAGCAACACCGCTTTTGTTCTTAAGCATTACACTGTTCAGCCATACCAGGCAAGGATGTTTTTGTCTTTTTGCTCATATCTTCTGCAGCGGAACCAACAACCACCTACTAAGGCACCAGGAAGGACCGTCGCAGTCGATTTACTGGCAAGTCCCAAAAAAAAAAAAATGTTAGCGCTTCGAGTAATTGAGGAACACCGTACTGAGTTGTTGTGGGTTGACAAGTGCCAACTGGATCTCTATGGGAGATCCTTGAGATCTGGGAAATCCGACACCGATTATTGGGCCTAATAGAGAGCCTATACACCGCGTGTTGGAAGGGCGTGTAAAGTGTGGTGGGGGACCTAGCAATTATCAAAGGTCCAATCCTGACTTGGTATGATGTTGTTATCACATCTGTAGCCCCTGGGTCATGGCCCGGTTGTATTCTTGATTGAATTAGCAATGAGTGGCGAGCCCTTACACCGTAGAGGTCTCATGGACAAAGACCAAGATTCGGATTGGGATCTGTTAGGGATACCCTTTCGTGACCATGGCTGGCTGTGAGGACGTGAAGGTCACAGAGAGTTTTACAACTTGGTAGGGTAGTCAACTCTGGGATGTCAGACAAAGAAGTAGTAGGCGGATTGGTCTGGCAACAGGAGTCATGAACTCGATTAACAAGAGCATGGAGATGTCGGACCTATGCAGAAGGACAAGCTACGGTCTGCAAGGCCTTGATATGCAATGTTGCTTATGGAAGCGAAACCTGACATTGTCTAGAGTCCATCTTGGAGCCTTTTTAACAAGGTCCTCTGCCGACCATGGCAGGGACCATGTGTCCAACTGAGGCTAAACCAGAAACTGGCATGGGCGACCTGTTAGTACATATCCGGGG
>NC_051390.1:29404441-29410951 GCF_015228065.2 Penaeus monodon
AAATTATATATAATAAAATATATATATATTATAAAATATATTTTATGTTTATAGAAAACATTAAAATTTTATAAAAAACCCAAAATTAAATATTTATATATATTATATATATATATTTTATATATATTATATATGTATATATATGTATATATAGGGGTAAAATATGTATTTTTAACATATTTTTATACCTACCATACCCAAACCTTGGGGTTTTGGAAAAGCTTGGGGGATTTGGGGCCTTCCCCACCCCTCCCCCCACCAGAAAACCTCAAGGCAATGCCCGTTGGGAGAGCAAATGCCCGGGCACGGGAAATGGGAACGATATTTTATTTTGTCCCGCTGGGCCCCCGGCAGGCACCAACCCCCCGTGAAGTTTGGGTGAAGCCGGGGGAAAACCCCACAGCCTTCCAAACTCCTTTTTTTTGGGGGACAGCGTTGTGGGAATGACCCCCTCGAAGCAAAACCCCTCAGGAAACTACCTTTTCCAGCCCTTTGGGGGGCGGGTGAGGGGTTTCTTTTCTGCTATCGAGGGAATTGACGATTGGGAGTTGTGGTCAGAAATGGGGGGGTTTACCCTTCTAGGGTTTGATTTAAAACAACGGTTGTTTGAGTTTATTATGGCATTAAACGAAGCAGTTTTTTGGGTTCATTTTCCTTTTTGCTGTATACGCTCCCTACTGATGTTCGAAAACCCCCGATGTAAAAGAGGCGTTCTATCCCAAAAAATCTCATCTTTTCAGACAATTCCCCCAAAAGCGAGATATTGCATTATTCTGGGTTTACTTCAAGCGGTATCGGGCTGTGATCGAGTGTTATGAGAGCCCTGGGGCCCCCCCATGATTTGGGGGAGATGATCTTGCAGGGGAAAACCCACCCCCCTTTCTTGGCCCCTAGAAAAATAAAGGGATCTCTGGCCCCCTGGTACCAGCGCCCCAAACCCCTTTGCGGAATGGTATAGTGATAGGGGTACAGGGGCCAAGGAAAAACCACATTTTTGGGTTAGAAACCGATGGGGGGCCCCCTCCAAAACTGTGGGGTTTTTCCCTTGGCTGGTTGGGGGCTACCCTACATGTCCCCCCCCCAAAAACTCCCGGGTCCCTCCAGTGCCCATTTTAAGGGTGTTTCACTTGTACGATGATGGGGGGGAGGTGTCCCGGGGGTTCCCAGGGCATTCTTGATCGATTCACAAAACCCTTGATAACACTCGAAGCAGCCCAGGAGTTCACTGGCATATCCCCCGAGGGAAAAGGCAGAAAAAATTCCATCCCCCTGGAGACAGTGGAGGCCACTGAAGCATTTTTGAAATGGCCGGCTGAATGACAATTAGGTTTTTGCGTCGCTTTTTTTGGTGCAAAAGAGCTCAGAAAACTGCTGGGAAGGGAAAAGGGAACAGTTTATCGGAATCTTGCTGAGGAGGTTGAAGGCCTTTCGGTAAAATGACCTTCACCCTGCCTCCCAAGCCTGAGAAAGCGAACCAAAACCTCCCTACACATGACTGCGGGTCTGCTCAGGGGGATGGGCAGATCTCTCAAAACGTGTTGGGGTTTGTAAAACATTGGGCTGATTTATTTTAGCGGGGTAGACCCCCCAATAGTTGCCTTAGATGCAAGAAATTTTCACAAAAACTGTGTTGACCACCCATCAGCGAGTGGGTTGGAGGGGAAATTTTCCAAGCTAAGTGTGGGAAGCAGTAGGCATATATGATATCCCTGCTGAACTTCAAAGGCTGGGTTTGCCCCCTATGACTCGGGGGTTTGCATGCAGTTTGACTGCCATTTGGCAGTTGGAAACTTTCCCCCCGTCCTGTTGAGTGGGTGGTCATCCCTTTTTTTGAAGGGGAAAGGGGATCTTTGGGACTTAGAAACTACCGTGGCATTACCTGTTCACAAAACCAGGGAAATTTTTTTTGCTCTTTATTTTTTCCTGAAGGGACCCACAACCCCCTACAAAGGCACCAGAACCTTTAGCAGCCCGGGATTTACTGGCAAGTCCAAAAAAAAAAAAAATGTTAGCGTTTCCCGATAATTGGGGGAACACCGTATTGATTTTGGGGTTGGGGGTTTTGCCCCAGTGCAACATGGATCTCTATGGGAGATCCGGGAGATTTGGGGAAAATTTCCGCCACAGATTTTTGGGCCCAAATAGCGAGCCAAATACACCGGTGTTGGAAGTGCTTTTAAAGTGGGTGGGGGGCACTAGGCAATATCAAGGTCCCAATCCTTGACTTTTTCGGATGAGGTTTTTTATTCCCCTCTGAGGGCCCCGGGGGTCATGGCGGGGGCTCTTGTTTCATTTTGCAAAGAGGCGAAAAAACCCTTTGGGCCCAGAGGGC
Source organism: Penaeus monodon (assembly GCF_015228065.2). Classification (NCBI taxonomy): domain Eukaryota; kingdom Metazoa; phylum Arthropoda; class Malacostraca; order Decapoda; family Penaeidae; genus Penaeus; species Penaeus monodon. The sequence continues at coordinate 29,406,774 of NC_051390.1, forward strand.
CCCCTGGACCAAAACCAAAATTCAGGATTTTTTTGGGGTCCCCTTTTGGGGAAACCCCTTTTAGGGGGGATCCCCTGCTTGGGGGTGAGGACGTTGGGGGGGGGGGGGGGGGGGGGAAATCAAAAAGAGTTTTACATACCTTGGTGGGTTTGTCCAATTTTCTGGGAAAGTCCCGGGGCCAAGAAGTCAATAGACGGGGTTGGTCTGGCAACAGGAGCCATGAACTAGAAACAAAAAGACTTTGGAGATTTTCCGGGCCTATGCCCCAAGGGGCCCCAAGGGTACGTGTCTTCAAAAGGCCCTTTGCCCCTTTTGCCCAAATTTTTCCTTTTAAAGGAAGCGGAAAAAACCCGGACATTTTCAAGTCCCATCTTTATGCCTTTTTTAACAAGTCTCCCCGGCCCCGGGCCCTGCAGGAAACCCTGTTCCAAAATGATGGCTTAAAAAAATGAAACTGGCATGGGACCTTTTATTACATAATCCGGGGGTCGCCAAATCAGGCTATATAGGCACCTAGCTCGGGGGTTCCCGTGGATGACCCTGCCCATAAGGTTGGCCCCCTTTTGGGGGGAGGAGGCCCCCTGAAAGGACTAGGAGGCCATGTTTGGGCATCCCACGAGACCTTTTCGCGAGGAATTAGAGATGGGCCGAAGGGGCCCGCTTTTGGGGACCTTTTCCATGGGGACCTTCGTGGGTGGAAAGAAGGGTGGGTGGGGCCATGCGCCCCCGCGGCGTTTTCCCTTTGTGATGAAAAACGATATATGTAAAATAACGATATTTTTTTATGAATATATGTATATATATAAAATATATATTATTATATATATATATATAAAATATATATTTTAAAATATATATATAATATGTATATATTGTTTCTTTAAAAAAGCCTTTCATTCCACACAAGGGCATAGGGGCCCCTCTCAATTTTCCTTATTTAGGTTTGTGGGAGTAAACACCCTAGCCCCGATTTTGGTGCCCCCTTTCCCAATAACTGCGATTTAGGGCAAATATACTTATGCCACAACGGCGACTTCCCCTACGACACCATTGTTTTTAAAACCTCTAGGGGAAAGTTGTTTTCCCCCGCTGTGAAATCGGGTCGAACCACCCCGCGGAGAGCAGGCATTTTCTCACAAAATGGGCCCCAGCGGGGAAATTTTAAAATCAAGGGGCGGAGGCCCCCCATCCCCCCTTTGCTTCCATTTATGGGGGTTCCCTCCACTGTGAAGCCTCTGTGATTTCAAAAATCCTCACCGCATGCAAGCTCGGGCTAAAAAAAGGTCCCCCCAAAAGGGCCTCAAAATCCTGGAATCTTGGTCTTGGGTTAAAGGGGCCTCTCGGGCCCCAAGGGCCTTTTCTATTACTGAGGGTAGGAGGTTCCCCGTAATGGGGAGGGCGGGTTTAAAAGGGATATCTTTTTAAACAAAAAACAAACACACACCAAAACCACATATATATATTATTTTATATATTAAAATATATATAAAATATATATATATATAAAATATAATAATATATATATGTATATTAAACATGTTATTTTAATATTAAAATATATATATATATAAAATATATATATATAATATTGTAATATATAAATTTTAAAAATGAAAAATATTTTTAATATATATATATATTTTATTAAAATATATTTGTATTTATATATATTTAATATTATTAAAATATTATATTAATATATATAAAAATATATGGGATAAATCACATATCTATCTATCTATCTTTATCTATCTATCTATATATTAAAATAAAATATAAATATTATATATTATATTAAAATACATATATATATTATATATATATATATTAATTTTATATAAAATATAATTTTATGTATAATTTATATAAAATATATATATAGTATATATATGTAATTTTAATATATATATATATATAATTTTTTATATATAATATAATATATAAATATATATATATACAAAAATAAAATAAATTTTTTAAAAATGGATATTACAATTAATGTACGTTGTGTGTATAAATTTTGTAATATATATATTAAAAATATTATATTATATATATATATATATTTATATATATGATATATATATATATATATATAAAATATAATATATATATATATATATTTTAATATAAAACAATTTAAAACTTGTATTTTAAAAAAAAATATATATTATATAACAAATAATATATATATGATTGTATTTATCCCCATATAATTTTTATATATATATATATATATATATATATATATATATAATATTTAAAAATATATAATATATGTATGTGTGTGTGTGTGGGGTGGGTGTGTGTTTGTGGTTTTGTGTGTATGCATATATATATGTATATAATAAAAATATATAATATAATTATATAATATATATATGTATATATATATATATATAAAATTTAAAAATTTATTATTATATATATTTTATATATTATATATATTATATGTATAAAATTATATGTGTATATATAAATTTAAAATTTTATAAATAACATATAAGTTAATTTTTATATTTTTTACGTTACGCATATACGCATATTATATATATATATATCTATATTTTACCTAATATATATATTAGATATATATATATATATTTTATAATAAATATATTAAACATAATTTTTTATATATATATTTTATTTATATTATACATAAATATATATATTTTTTAAAAATATATAATATATATATTTTTTTATATATATATATATAATATTAAAATATATATAAAATATGTTTCATATATACAATTTAATATAGATATTTAAAAAAAAATAAAAATTTTTATACATTATATATATGGGATATTATATATATAAATATATATTATATATATAATATATATATAAATAAATATAATAATATAATATATATTAATATATATATTTTATTTTATTTAAAATACATTTTTAAAATTGTTTTGTATTATATATACATGTGGGGGGGGTTTATTTTATATATATATATATATTTATAAAATTTATATAATTTTATATATATTATATATATATATATATATATATATATATATATGGTGTGTGTGTGTGTGTGTGGGGTGGTGTGTGTTTTTGTGTGTGGGTGTGTGTGTGTATAAAAAAAATATACATATGTACATATATAAATGTTTTTTTTTTTTTTATGTAAAATATATATATATATTTCACATATATTTATACTAATATATATTTATATATTATAAAATATATATATATTATATATATAAAAGATATATATATACAATTTTTAAAATTATATTTTATATATATATATATATATTATATATATAATATACGCCACAAAACAAAACACCCACAACACACACAAACACACAAAACACACACACAATATATATATTATATATATAATTATTTATATATATTATTTTATATATATATATATAATGTTTTAAATTTTTATAATATAATTTTATAAACACACACCCAAAACCCAAAAAAATATATTGTATAAAAAATATAATATATTATATATATATATTAAACATTTTATATATATAATTTATATATTTTATTATATATAAAATATAAAAAATAAATTATATATATATTTTATTTTATATATAAATATATATATATATATATATATATATAATATTATAATATATATATATATAATATAAATATACACCCAAAAAAATATTATGTTTTATAATTATATATATATAAAAATAAAATATATATAATTAAAAGTCTATATATATAATATTAAAAAATTTTATAATTAAATCTTTTAAACCTATAAAACATATTATATCTATTTTATCTATTTTATCTATTTTCTATATTTTATATATCAATCTATTATTATTATATATATATAAAATAAAATTTAATATATATATAAAAAAAAAAATATATATAAATTAAGATATTAATTAAAAAAACACCAATATAATAATATATAGATAATTTTTTATATTTTATTTTTATATAATATATATTATATATATATATATATAAAAATATATATAAAATATATATATTATATATAATTTATATTAAATTTTTATAAATAAAAAAAAGTTTTTTTTTTGGTTGTGTGGGGGGGTGTGTGTGGTGTGTTTTTTTGTGTTTTTTTTTTTTTTGGGAATTGGGGGGTATTGGTTTTTTTAAAATATATATATAAATATAATTTTATATATAAATATAAA
>NC_051390.1:29411051-29421051 GCF_015228065.2 Penaeus monodon
CATTTAGCAATCAACCAAAGTACCTCAAGATTCTTTGTAACTTATTTACATTCGCTTTATCAATTTAAAAGTGTGGCCTCACGCACGAAGCTTCATCTACAAAACACTGATCAAACCTCTCTTCACATACGCACCACTTGTACTCACGCAAACAGCATGCACTAACAAACACAAACTCCAGCTTGCTCAGAATAAAGCACTCAGATGGATCTATATGATAGATTAAGATCAATTTATTACAACATCTGAACTTTACAAGGATGCGTCTCTGCTTCCTCTGAACATTGATTGGCGTAGATTGGTCTGTAAACAGTGTGACACATTCCATGCTTGGCATACCGACTGGCTGGATAGACTCAACACCATCTTTCGTTCCGACCGGAGACTGGGATTAGGCCATGATCTTTTCTCTTTGGCATAGGAAGAAGTGGATGCAGTTTTCTAGGCTTGGTCGCATCCTTTGAAACCATCTCCTACTTCTTCATTTTTACCTTTCCCATTTCCCCTATCCCTTGTTTTGTTCAATTTTTGTTTTGTTTCTGTTTTTGTTTCTCTCGTTCTGTTTTTAATGTAGTTTTTCTTTTAGTCTGTTTTGAGTTTTTAATTTCTTAATTAAAGTTTAGCCTCCCCTTTGCCACAGCCTTCACATCCTACTTATAGATAATTTCACCTTGTCGCCTGACGTTACGTGACTGCCATAACCTCACCCTCACTATCTCATTATCCTTTGCCATAGCGTGGACCCAACATCCTATATCCTTACCCCATCATCACACTGGTTTCGGTTTTCGGCATGTGACACTAGCTGCTAGTACTCATGCCATTGCCATAATTCCTTTGTCATAAGGATTTATGCGAGCCGACGAAAGGAGCGTCATGGCCAGTGACGCTAACCTAATCGTGACGTGGCCACCAGGACTACGCCTCTCCATAAGTCTTGCTGCCGACGAAGGGGAACCTTCCACCACAGGCGGGAATGGCCATCCCCTGATTAGCGACCACCTCCGAGCTTCAACCTGCTTCAACAGCACGGGTTAGCCGAAGGATAGCTCTGGAGTCACAGTCGAGGAGGCCGTGCCCAGAGCACACTGCAGATGGCGCCTAAACTGTTAACTTTTATACCAACCTCCCCGGTTAGCCGTGAATCCTGCTGTCGTTCGCTATAACGGGGTCCCGCCTTCACGCACTTCCCCTGCATGCTGGTTTAAGCCCCGTCTCCTTTTTCTTCTTCTAAAATTCATTTTCCCTCCACCCCTTATCCTTCCCCTATCCCCATTCTTCCTTCCCACACTTCTTTCCAAACTTTGTATCCTTGTATCCTATCTTCTTCACTCTGGAATTCTAGCTCGACTGGAACACCACCCATCGCTACCACTCTATATCACTGATATATTCATTCCTCGCGACCTAGCGTAATATTCCTTATTCATTTTATATATCTAATTGTCCTGCTGTAGGACTTACAATTTATGCACATGTAAATAATCTGATATTATAATATACATACTGTTGTTCAAAGTGTTTCCTACACCTAAGTAATTTTGTGTGAAGTTACTCTGATTTTATACCCTTCACATACTGGTGGCAACTGCAGAGACGCGTGTCCCGCTTGCCTCGTGTCCGTGTTTTTAGTGTCTTTACAGCAACGAGTATCTAGCCAGAAGCAAGATGCCGCATTCTAGAAATGAAGGTAAATTCCAGCTGAGGACTAGTCTCTTTTCTTTCTCTTCTACCCACCCAAGTGCTGTGTTTAGTGTTACGTTAGTGTTATCTTCCCACTTTCAATTAATTACCGAAGATGTTCCAGGCCGCTACACGTTACGCTTGCCGCAGATTGAACACATTTGTGGGCCTCCGACTAGGCGACGCCTCGGTACAACCAAACAAGCCTCTCAGGGAGGGAGAGTGGGCGCCGGGGGAGCCAACTCTCTCATCATGTAATCTCAGGGTGCAGGATTCTCTGAGAGAGCTTTGCCCTGCACCCTTCCTATCAGGCTTGGCATCCCGATCGGACAAGCCCCTGGACGGGACGCCGAGCCAGGGATCAGGATCCATGGCCGCAAATCGGGAATGACTCTGACCCTTTCTCTCTTTTCACACACACACACACACACACACACCACACACACAACACACCACACACCACACAAAACAACACACACACACACACACATACATACATACATACACACACTCACATAGACACACACACACACACACACATACATACACACACACACACACACACACACACACACACACACACATATATATATATATATATATGTCAACAATACGTAGCAAGACCGGATGTACACTTCACACCTCCGTCCAAGCACGCAGCCCTTCTCCTTGGGCAGGACACAGATGTCGCCGGCTTTCTCTTTTCGCACAGGAACAAACATCCGTCCTCGAAGGGAACCGCCGCATAAAAGGACACGTCCGTGAGGCAGAGAGGAGAGAGAGACACAGCAGACGGCCCAAGCCACACAGGGTCCAGCTCCACCACCTCGTCCTCCACCCGGGGACACGGGGGTCTCTTGGGGGGTCTCATATCTGTCTTCAAGAATAAACCAGCAAGCTAAGCCCCTTTTCACTGACCCACCCAAGTCCATCTCTCATCTCGCTCACATCTGGTGACGCGTGTATTTCCAAAATCTCTCGTGTCACTCATATTCTGGTGGCATGCGGTGGCCACTCGCTTACATCTGGCGAAGTGGTGCTCCCAACTCACGTGTCGCTTACATCTGATGGCAGCGGTGTTCAAGAACCTCACAACGCCGACTCATCATAAACTGGGTTCCCAGCCACATAGGGATCAGAGGCAATGAGCTTGCTGACAGATTAGCCGAAATCGGCAGGGGTATGCCCCTAATCCCATGTAATACATCAGACCCAAAAAATTACTTGGAGGAAGTGTACGGTAACGGCCATCCTTCCTCCTGCAGCTTCACAGAGAGGAAACGAGATCCTCCCCTCGCCAGCTGGTACTCAGATGCCACAGGCTATAAACCCAACTGGCACTCTCTGAAATAAACAACAGAGGTACCGAAGTCATTCTGCACAGAATGCACCTAGGTTACCACTGTGCATGGCAGATTATACAAACCATAAAACGTGAAGAGAGGTGTTGCATGCATTGCGACGAGCCGAACGCCACACTTGTACATTACTTAGAGAATTGCGTGCACACGCAATTCCTAAGACAAAGCCCGCAGAACACAGCCGTCGTGCTGGTAAAGAGATTATGCGAGATGCTTACACCACAGCTACAGGAGCGCCTGCTGGCAATCCCACCACCACAGTAAGCACCGAGTGTCAGACAAACAAATGAGACAGCCATAAAAAGCTGAAACAGGCCGAACCATAAGTGGACATCGAGCAGCTGAAGAAGAAGGACCTCTCCTCTCCTCCCCTCTCTCCCTGCGGTGAATCGATACTTACTTGGACGATTCAGAGAGAAGGGAGGATCGGTTCCGGCAAGGGTGGCGGACGGGGCGCAGCGGGTGGAGCCGAGCAACGCCAAGAGAGTCACCATGACCTCTCGGTCGTGTGGCTTTTGCATGGGCGTATTAAAGAGATGTACCGCGTCCGGTCCCATGCAATTTCAGCCTCGGCTCTTACGCGTTACCGGACGGTGACGCGCCCCCAATTGTTTGATGCCACGATGCTATGTGCTTGCATGTAGCTTCGTGCCCTCCTAGCCTACTCTTTCCTATACGAATTTTCGACATTAGGATAACTCTGTGCACACCTTCTGGTGAACTGGACCCCATCTTCGGGCGCGTGCTCGGACGTGGGCAGACCTTTACCTCCCGCAGGGGAGGGTGTGTCTGGGGGGCCTTAGAAGGCCTGCCTTACGGTGTCATAGAGTTGCCATTCTTTTGCTAGGGACGGTCGGGCGCAGACCATCTGATGACTGCCACTCTCTTTCTTTCGAATAGGGCGATAGGCAGGTAGAAGCCCCCTTTGTCAGGCCTTCAGCCAGGTTCTGTCTAATAGCAGCTGCTAGACAGAACATTAAGTTCCCGTCCTGTGATAGGAAGTACCTGGAAAAAAGTCAGTTTCTGTCCTCACTGTGATGAAATAGTCTGTGGGTTGGTACTTCAGGGGGAATGAAGGAATTTAAACTGGAACAGGTACAGGTCCCCTCTTCTCTCACTGAGGTGAAACAGCCTTTGGGTGTTTCAGAGAGAAGAGGGATTCACTTTAAACCCACCCTGTCATAAGAACTGCCTGGAAAATAGTTAGCTTCACTCCCTCACTGTGATGAGAACAGTCTGTGGTTGGCTGTTTTTCAGGGGGATGAAGGAGATTACTGGAACAGGTACAGGACCCCCCCTTCTCTCACTGAGGTGAAACATCCTTTTTGGGTGTTTCAGAGAGAAGGGGGATTAAACCTTTAAAAACCGTCCTGCCATAGGAACCACCTGGAAAAATTTTTAGTTTCTCTCCCTAAACTGTGATGAAACAGTCTGGCGGCTGTTTCAGAGGGATAAGGAACTGACGGGAACAGGTGCGGGAAACCCCCCTTTTTTCTCACTGAGGTGAAACAACCTTTGGGCATTTCAGAGAAAAGAGGGATTCACTTCGAAAAAGGGTACAGGTCCTCTCTAAGGAATGGAGAGGAACTGCCTGGAAAAAGTGAAAGAGCTCCCCTCCTCACTGAAGGAGGAGCAGAAGTGTTCCCATCAATGACGTCCTGTAGGTGGAAGGGCATCCCCTCTGGGATACTCCCTAAGGTTGACACCTACCCACGTGTTCGCCGTGTGGGGCATCCTTGTGAGCTGGGAGATGGGAGTCCTGGAGGTTGAGTGATGCCGTGCACGAGTACACCCTGCGGCTAGCAACACGCCTCTTTGGTCCTCTATTCTGGCAAGACAGGCGGCCTGATCCAGGCCCGGTCAGGTCAATCGGCTGATCTCCCTCGGGAGGCTAGGGTCAAGCAGTCATGCTGCCGTTGGTACCCACACCGTTTATGCGTACCAGTGCAAACGGCTAACTGGCTGCGTATATCCACTCATCACCCCTGTTGCTGTTAGACATTGGTTCTAACACTCAGCTTCCCCTTGTTGGACTCCGTGGTGGGTGGGAGCATGAGAGGATGAAGCACTGCCAAAGTACATGGAAAATAAAACCAAAAATCCCCCACAGACAGACGATAATGTTGACGACCCATGCAAGGCCCAGACCACGGCAGCCACCCTGAAGCCTTACGTGCCTCCGGGTGGCAAAAGAAAACCCCGAGCACAGGATGACACTGTCATGCCTGCTGCCAAGATGGTGGACAAGACAGAAAAAGCATGTACAAACATGTCTGTCCACCAGATCGTCCAACAGATGGACTCTCGTGCTGGCCCCTCCAGGCCAGCACCCAGACCAGGAAGGCTTCTGAGCACCCCTCAGACGACTCCACTGACTGAATCAGGAGCACCAGCTGAACAAGCCGAAACAGCTGGTGCCCCCACGAGCAAGCCCCAAAGCCGAAAGGGCGGACCGAAACGTCCGGGGCCCGGAGACCGACTCTGTTTGCGAGTCTGGACCCCCAAGCGTTTCCCGCAATTTAAAGGTCCCCGTCAAACCCGAAGGCTTCGACAATACCTACCAAATGGTCAGGGCATTGGAGAGCCACGCAAAATCCGGCTGTCGATCCGGGTTGCGCGAGTCAGGGCATGATCATCATGCCCAAAGGATCGGGCCACCCTTTGTTTCCTGCAGGAAACAAGGGCTAAAAGATGGGAGGAAAGTGAGCCTCTCGCCACTGAATCCCGAGGAAAAGAGGGTCAAGATGGTGCTACTTGGCTTCTCAGTCTCATACGATGTGGAGGTATCGCATCACACCCACAGTCGTGGAGGCTTCCCGATTGTCAAAGGGGGAAAAGACTCCAACCAGCAAGTCCTGGTGACCATGAAAGGTACCCAAGCTCTACCCTTGATCTGGGTAACTGGGGTCCCTTTATCACTTACGTACTTATGTGCCTGAACCACTGGGGTTTGTTTCAAGTGCCAGAAGTACGGACCCCACCAGGCTAACTGCACAGCCAAGCCAAAATGTGGTGTCTGTAGCAAGGCACACAACACCGAGGTGTGCATCAAGGCATATAAAGAAGATAAGAAGGACACAACAGCCAAATGTCCTAACTGTGCCAAGAGGCATCACTAGAGCCTGGCCTGCTCTGTCAGGAAAGAGGCAGCCCTCAAACGGCAAGAGGTTGCTAAGAAGCGACCAGACTTTGTTCCTGCCCCTCCAGGCACCTACGTCTGGGGGAGGAACAAAAGCGAAAAGGCTTCCCGACCTCCTAAAAAGAAGGAAGCTGCCCCCCAGCCGAAACCAGAGATCTCCTACAAACAGGGGTTTCCCCAAGTAAAACAAGTGCAGAGGAACCACAGGAAGAAAGGTTCCAACAGCACCACAAGGTCCTCCCCAGATCCAGAAGACATGATCTTCAACGAGGGGGACATGTCGATCCTGATCACTGCTGTAGTCACAGCAGTGCCAGCATCCTTGTCCAGGACCACGGAAGAGGCGGATAAGGCAGTCGAGATCGCCATGACGACATTAAAAAAAGGAACTGTCGCAAGCGTAAAGGGAAGGAAGATGAAGAGGGCCAAATCAGCCCAATCCTCTCCCTCACCCCAGGTCGAGACTCCCCTCCCCACTTCAACCCAGGCTATGCCCTCACAGGCTGATTCAGTGCTACAAGCCGAATCAGAACAAGCTGACCCTTTGCCCGGGAAAGGGCCCAGCCAATGCAAAAAACAGCCGGCCAAGGAAAAGCCAAACCCGTCAAGTCAGAGCTACCCAAGGCTCTCCACCCCCCAGTGGACCCAGGGATAGCCTGACAGCCGAAGGAGACCCCTCAAGCAGTGAGGATCTCACAATGGAGTTGTCAGACTCCGACTGTCAATACGAATACGACGATGTCTCTGATGTAACTATCAATTTGTAACATCATGGCACGCAATCTAAGTATTCTGCAGTGGAACTTCTGTGGCTTCTCCTCAAGGAGTGCCATCCCCATGCAATAGTGCGATCAAGGAGCATTGACATTGTCAGCTCAGGAGACATTTTCAGCGGAACCTGTTCACTTCTCCGGGTATCACTCTACGCGCTGCCACGTTCCCATGGCAAAGAGGCCTTTATCACCCTGGTCAAAGCAACAATTCCCCCGCTCCGCATAGCCAATGCACCCCAGTGTGGAGAAGATGTTGAATCTCTTGCCGTCGAGATTCAACTGGCCGGGGGCCCTGAAAATTGTACAATGTGTACAGCCGCCACACTGTATAGCTTAGACATCAGCCAGGTATGTGCCTTCCGCAGCACACGACCGAGTGATCATAGGGGAACTTCAATGCACACCCCCCCATCCTGGCTCCCTGCAGGGCACCGGATGCGGCTGGCTGTCACATAGCAACATGCTTGAGACATTCCCTGAGATCACTCTCCTCAACAGCCAGGAGCCAACGCATGTCAGAGGAGGGGCCCCAGACCTCACCCTGGCCACTGCGACTCTGGTGGAGAGGATTGGCTGGCGTGTCGATGAACCGTCACTAGTGACCATATGGCACTATAACAACCCTCATGGATAGTGGCCCAGCCCAAATACCACGACCAAATCCCAAAAAGGAAAAAAGACAAGGCCAACTGGCAGGCGTTCCAGAGCGCCTTGGCCCGCTGTCTGGAAGCAATGAACCACCACAAAGTGAAAAGTGGAAGTGCTACAAGCCAGAAATTGTAAATGCCATTGATGAGGCGCCTCACTGACCATAAACCCCAAAAATCGGCCCGGGTCTAGGAGTCACAAGGACGCCTGGTACTTCAATGACGAATTAGGGAGGGCAAACCCCAGGGTTAATATGTGCCAAAAACATTTCCGAAGGCAAAGAACCCCCGACAACCTAGCCCCCCTAAGGGGCTTTTCAGGACGCCAAGGAAACTGCCAGCAGAGTCAGGCAGGAAAAGTGGCTGGAATGGTGTGAGTCCTTCGATCACCATACCACCCTCTTAGAGCTATGGCAACGGGTCAAGCGAGCCACCAGCCGCTCAGCCCTGAGATGCACGCACCACGACCCCCAGTCAGAGGCCAACAGACTGGCGCACGAGTTCTCTGCGAGAACGAGTAGCGACAGCCTGCCAGCCGAACGAGGGGAAGACAAAAACGCCTACAACCAGACAGACTTGCTCACATCAGAGAAAGGGCAGCCGAACCCGATAACTCAGATGTTATCTTTTCTCTGAGGGAACTAAGAGATGCATATAAAGCCAGTTGCAACACAGCCCCGGGCGCTGATGGGATCTTGTACCCCATCATTTCCCGCCTGGGATTGGTAGGTGAGCTTGCATTCCTGCAACTCATCAACAAGTCCTGGGAAACTTCCACTCTACCCCAGAGCTGGAAGAGGGCTACCATAGTTCCCATCCCTAAACCAAAGGAGCTGGGGAAGTACCGCCCCATCTCTCTCCTCAGCTGTCTGGCCAACACTGCCAAGAGGATGGTACTGAACCGGCTCCGATGGAAAATGGGACCCCCACACGAACACCTCCACGGCTTCACCAGGGGCATGAGCACAGCGCACAGCATAGCCACGCTCTTGAGCACAATAAACACGGGCACATCTGTGGTAGTATTCCTTTACCTGTGGAGAAGGCTTTCGAACTGGCAAGTCCTCTTGCCATTCAGGAGAGCCTGATCCAAAAAGGAATCAGAGGTAAGCTCTTGGCTTGGATAGAACAGCCAGAGTCAAATTCCAAGGTCACCTATCACAGCACATGCCACTAGAGAATGGAACGCCACAGGGTGGGGTTCTCAGTCCAGCCCTTTTTAATACATTAATGTCCTGTATCCTCAACATAAACATCCCAGTGGGGTGCAAGATCATCTCCTATGCAGACGATCTCGCTATCATCTCCACTGGACCACACTGCCTAAACAAAGCCCAGCGTTGTCTGGACCTGGTATCCAAGGAGTGTTGCAGGACAGGACTAAAGATCTCTGCAGCCAAATCCAAAGCCATGGCTCTGAGACAGAAGTTCAAGGCACAAGTCTGAAAATCCAGGGGAAAGGTTTGGAGTGGGTCCGGACTACCTCTACCCTTGGGGAAGGATGACCGGACCCTCTCCTTCCGCAAGGAGGTCCAGCACCTGCTTTGACCGAACAAAGGCAAAACTGTCCTCATGAGAGCAATGAGTGGAAGACGCATAGGGGCCAGACACAGAGTACTAAGATCATTCTATGTACATGCTGTCAGGCCCATTGTAGACTATGTCTCCCTATCTCTGATTGGCATTAAGAGAAAATATAAAGACCGACTGGAGACAGCCCAAAACGAAGCCGCCAGGGTCATTCTGGGTGCCCCAAGGTGGGCCCTTGGCCTCACAAATTCATCTAACGGCAGCACAATTCTTATCAAAGGTCATCCAGGCTCCAAGGAACACAAGCCTAAGACATAAAATAGTCAGATACCTAGAACAGCCAGATAACGAGCTGTTTGCAAACAACTCCTGGCTGTCTCACACAGCCAGGGTGTTAATACGCCCTCAGCTCAAAACCACTACTGGCCAAAGGGGATGGACTCCCCCCACCCTGACTTGTCAAAGCTCCGCTGTGGGCACAAACCTCGATAGAGTTCTCGGTCATGAGACTGGCAAGCAAAAAGAACGAATATTGTACGCCTAGCCTAAAGGGAGAAACCCAGAGGGTCATTTGCAACCATCACCCCTCTGGGGAGCGAAACATATTACACGGATGGATCGGGCGATCCTTGATCCACACTGGGAGGGCCGGCTTCGCAGGGAGAGGATGCCACAAAATCCATGAGGGTAACAAACAACGCCTCCTCGCTACAGGCAGAGGCAGTTGCTATCATGGGAGCACTGAGCCACGCGTCCGTGAGGGAAGGACACGTGGTCATACACACAGACTCCAAAGGAGCCGTCGACTGTCTTCAGCAGCGCTCACCCCACTGACAATATCACCTTCTGACTACCATCCTCACACTG
>NC_051390.1:29426051-29441051 GCF_015228065.2 Penaeus monodon
AATATCCAAATGAAGCCACATTGTTTTTGGAGGAAAGGGGGAGATCGGGGAAAGAGAAAACCCCATTCAAAAATTTTTAAAAGATTTAATTTTGGCAAAAAAGGTTTTAGAACTAAAAAAAACAAGGGGGAAAACAAGGGAAATAGGCCTAGGAAGGGAGGAGGTGGAAAAGGAAGTGCCCCTTTTCAAATTTAAAAATTTTAAAACCCAAATGGTAAATAATGGTAAACTAGGGGACTAACAAATAAAACGGGAAAAAAAAAAGGGGGAAAAGGGGGGAAACAAAAGGGGATTTAAATCCAAACACAACCAAAAAGGGAAAATGTTTTTTAAAACAAGCTTCTAAAAATTTAAACAAAAAAATGGGAAGAAAAACCCCTTAAAAAAGAAGAAAAATAAATCCAAAACTTTTTCATTTTTAACAATTTTTAACAAAAAAAATATAAAAAAACCTAAAAAAAAAAAAAAATTCCGAAAAAGTTATTTCGAACAACCCACAAAACATCACCAAATGGAAAAATCTACGGGAAAAACCCCCAGGAGGCTTCCCCGGGGGATTTAAAAACAAAAAAAAAAAAAAAAAAAAAAAAAAAAAAAAAAAAAAAAAGGGGTTTTTGGTAATATTGTAAAATATTGGAATATTACACGAAGAGGGACAGAAACCACAAGCCCCACACAGACACAAAATTTAAAAAAAAGATGGGGTTAAAAACATTTCTTTTTGAACGGGGCAATACCATTCCCCAAAACTTTTTTAAAGCTTGCCTTGGGGTTTATCAAAATAGGAGACAAATTTGCCAAAACAATCGTTAGGATTAGTCAATTCGCAGAGATACATGTAAAAGGCGGGGTGCTAGAGCAGGGGACAAAATATTACCTGGGGCAACCCCATACAGACAAGCACATTTTTAAAAATTAAGCACGGGATTTTTGGAAAGCGCCTATGGCAGACACGTAGCATACTAAGAGGCTCCTTGCCATTTTTTAAAAAAGAAAAGTTTTTAAAAACCAAAATGAATCCTCCCATTTATAACCCTAGGATCAAAAACCTGTTTTTACAAAAAAATTTCCTGGAGAAAAAACTAATAAATGAGGTTGATGCGGGAAATTTAAACCAAAGGGAGACCCGGTGGAGAACATGGATCAAAACAGACAAGTAAAGATATATTTGGCCCCCTAAAAAAAGGGAAAAAATGGCAATGGGGGGTCAATTGTCAGAGCAGGACGACGATGGACAAAGAAAGTAACAGATGGGCTATGATAAAGGGTTAAGGGCCAGCCCGGGGAAAAATATGCGTCACGAAATAACAAAATTTTAGTGGCCAAGACTGGAAAAAAAAAAAAAGGCAAGAAAATTGGAAAAGAGGGGTTTTGCTGATCTGATGTTTATTATATATATTTTATATATATATATATATATTTTAAAATAAATATATATAATATAGTATGCATGTATTTTTTATACTATTTTTTAAATAAACACAACACGGGACATACCATTCACCAACAATATATTAGTACAAAATATATTATATAAAATATTATAATATATAATATATAATATAATAATATATATCCATTATATACCCACATTAAAAATATACATATATTTACTATGCCGTGAGGGGCCCAGGGGGGTTTGGGGGCACTGGACTCGAAACTCGTGGTCTTTAGTTCATTTCCCTGCCCGGCATTAAAAAAAAAATCCCTTTGGGTTTCCAATTAAGGCTCGGCCCGATCCAAGGCGAGAAAACGACAATCCCCTTGAGATTGAAAGAGGCCTTTTCCTGCGTGGAAAAAAAGGCTTTTGGATATAAAATATTTTAATATATATATATATATATATTAATATATAATATATATTTTATATATTATATAATATACATATATTTTTAAAATTACATTTTAATTTTAATATTGGTTATATTTTTTATATATATTTAATAATATATATTTTAATATACTATTATATATACTAAAATTTTAACATATTATCATATATTTTTTTTTTTTCATATAACACATAAAAATATAAACAAAATACCCCCATACAAAACGCACCCCCACGAAATCAGGACAAAGAATAAATAAGTAGAAATAGAAGAAAATCTTTGTCTTGGGGGTTTTGGGGGTTTGCGTCGGGGTTTTTTTTACGATTTTGGGTTTTTATTAATTTCGGGACAGTTTCCTTTTTTTTTTCCATTCTACCCTTGTATCTTTTCCCTTATATAAAGAAAAAATCTAACCGGTGCTTCCCGTGGTTTTTAGGGAGTTTTGGCAGGGATTTTTAAAAGGGAGAATCCCTTGCCTCCTCACCTAAAATGTAGGATCCAGTAAACCACTGGCAATAAAACCCTTCGTAATTTTTCCCCCCGTGCTCTCCAATCACAGCAGCTGGAGCTGTGAAAGAATGACCCCCTTTTCCAAAAAAGCCCTTTTTTGGGAAAGTGAAAAATTATCATTGTGTGCGCCCTTCCATGTAGGGTGATTTGCAGCGTGCGCAAGCAAGCCCCCGCAAGCGGGGGTTTGGATTGTTTATGAGAAAGGGATGCAAGGTAGATACTCGAGGGCCCGGGAAAGCGGCAAAACCCCGTTTGTTTCTCGTTTAAACCCGACTGCCAGGGTTATTTTAAAACTTTTAACTATATATATATAAATATAAAATAAATATATTATTTTAATATATATATATATAATATATATATCCCATTATATATATTATAAAATAAAATATATATTTTATATTATATTATATTATAATTTACTATATAATTTTAAAAATTTATATATGGTAAAAAAAAATAAACTGCACAAAAGTTGTAAAAAAAACGAGACAAAATTTTTAAAACTGTTTCTTTTTTTTTCAAAAATCTAGTTCGTGCTTTTGGGGGTTTTTTTTTTCTCCCAATATATAAAACATGCAGTGTTTTTTTTACCTTTCAAATATATTTATATTATATATAATTTTAATAAAATTTTATTATATATTATTATATATATAATATATAAATTCCCCCAAAAAAAGATAAAAGAAAGGGCCCATGCCGCATTAGGGGGAATTTCAACTTAAATAAGAAAACCACCAAAATTTTTGGGACGTCCTATTTTAAGAAAAAGCCTTACAACTGGATAAAAGGGGCCCCGTTCTTTGGGCCTTTGATTTCCAACACTGTACCATTAGGGAAAAAAATAAATTTTTGGTCCTTTATGTGGTGGGGTCCACGCATTCCGATATGACTAGGCGCATATTTTTTGGGTTCAAAACCCTTGAAAGGAAAAAAATAATAATAGTGAGTTTCCAAACTTTTGAAAATTTTGGACAAAATCTTAGGCTCAGGGGGCCCAAAAAATTTATTGCATGTTTAAAATTCATAAAAATTCCAGTAATGTGGTAGCTTAGAAAAGGGGGTTTCACAGTAAATACTAATTTGGGAAACTGTTGCTGATATCTCCCAAAGGGAACCCGACCAGCTACTTTGCTGCGATGCTCTTTGGTCACCAAAGCTGCTAGTTAGGATCAATAAGGATTCCCTTTTTATTGAGCAGTAAACAACACTGAAGGGCTCCTCGCGACTTTTTAAAAATAACCCTGCTTAAATGTCCCATGGGAAACCAGATGTTATGGAATGCGGGCAGTAATTTACCCACTCTGTAGCAAAAGCCACCAGGGTTTGGGCAAGAAAATTGTTCATGACCCCCCCCTGGCCCACCCAATTTTCAGTAAAAATATAAAATAATATATTTGCGGCCCAAGCCCCCAAATATAAGTCTGCATTTTTAAAAAGGACTACATTTTAAAAACTCCTAGAGTAATTATTATTTGTTTATAAAACGTCACCAGTTAGGTAGGGACTTTGGGAATCCTTATCCCTTTTTTTTTTTATGGGGTTTTGGAAATTACTGAAAAGAATATAAAATTTGGGGCCATTTATTAACATAACCCATGATTCGGGAGAAGCCCTCCCTTTGTCAAACATTTTTTAACACTAAATTTCACTATATTATATAATATATATATTTATATTAATATATAAATAAAAATTTTATATATAATATATATATCTTTGTTTAAAAAAAAAAAAAAAATGTTTTTTGGGCAATTTAAAAATTTGATAAATTATAAAAAAAAAATGAGTCTATAGTAGGGAAAAATCGATACCGACAAAAAGGGGAAAATTTTTTAAATTTTTTTAAAAATAACATTTCTATAGTTTTATATCAAATAAATTCGAGGGTTTTTCCCCTTTTTTTTTTGACTGTCTACAGTGCCATTTCATTCCCAAAGGGCCCAACCCTTTAACAAAATTTTAAATTTTTTTATATGAAATAATTTTGGGAATTCTTTTTTAAAAAAAAATCTTGCATTAGGGTTTTTGTCTCCCTCGGCTTTCCTTTGATCGTAAGTTAAATTTGGGGAAAGGGTGCGGCCCCCTAAATGTTTTCAAAATATTGCAAAAGGTTCCAAGTATCAGGTACCCTGGACCACGGGTTTAAAGTCCCGAAGCAAAATTTTAAATTTGGGATACCCGAAAGGAAGATCCTTTGTAAACAATTTTCCCCCAGTAAAAAGCCATAAATAAAAACATCTACCGAGAAAAAATTTAAAGCCCCAAAGGGATGATTCTGGAGCCCCCAACGCACCCGGAAACATTTTTTCGCCCTTTAAAAACAAAAAAAGTTTATCGATATTTAGAAAACAAAAACTACCACAATTAAAATAAAAAAAATAAAATAAAATAATATTATTTTAATAATTTTAAAATATATATATAAAATATTTTATAAGTATATAAATTAATTTTAAAATATATTTTATATAATATATATATAAAATATAATATAAATAAAAATTTATATATATATATGATATATAATAATTCATAATATATTATATATATAGGGCATATAAATAAAAAAATGCTTAATATATATATATATTATATAATTTTATATATATTATAAAAGTGGTGTGTGTGTTGGGTGTGTTTTTGGGGGGTGTTTTTTTGTTTTGTGTTTGGGGGGGTTGGGGGTGGGTGTGGGGGGGTTTTGGGGGGTGTGTTGCCTGTGAAAGAAAAAAAGTATGCAATTGCGTCGGTTTTTGTGGGGCACGATGTGTTTTGGATATATTTTTGTGTTTTTTGTGGGGTCTTTTTATGGTTTTTATGTTATGTGGTTAGGTAATTTTTAAAATAAAATTTTAAAATAAATTTATTCATTCACACAACCCCAAAAACCCAAACCAAAATATACAAATTTTATATATCCTATACATACCTACAACATAAAATAAAATATAAAATTTATTTTTATATTTAAAAATATTTTATAAAATATGTTTTCCTCTCTATCTCTTTTCCCCTCTCTTCTCCCCTCTCTCTCTTTATATATATATATATATATATAATAATATATATAATATAATTTTATAAAGTAAAATATATAAGATGTACATATTTTTCAGTATATATGGGTGTGTTGTGGGTGTTGTGTGTTTGGGGTTTTGGGGATGTATTCCCCCTTCTCTCTCTCTCCCCTATATAATATATATATATATATATCTATATATTTTATTATTAATATATATAGTTTTTTTATATATATTTTTAATTTTTTTATACATATTATATAATATACATTAAAATATAAATTTTATAATAAAATATATTTTTATTTGTTTCAATATTTTATAACATATAAAGGGAAAACCCCGCACCCAAAAATAAAGAATATATATAAAACAAATAATAGAACTACATATATATATTATATATAAATATTTATTTTATATATATATAAATATATATGATGTAATTTTAGGTTTTTTTTTAATAATTACATTTAATTTTTGCGTGTGTCATATATATGTATATATATAATATATATATATGTATATTAAAATTTTGTATTATAAATGTATAAAATTTTTATAATTTTAAAATAAAAAAATATTTAAAATATATATATATATAATATATTTTTCTATTATATATATATTATGCCTTTGTTTTGGGGGTGTTGTGGGTGTGTGTATCCCTAAATAAAAATATAAATATTTATTTATTATTATTTTATTATATTTATTTTATTTTAATATTATATATATTGATGTGTAAAACATATAAAACCCCACCCCACACCCCCCACAATATATATTAAAATTTTAATTTTAGATGATAGATAATAGATAGAAGATAGATAGATGATAGATAGAAAATGATAGATAGTTATACAAAAATATATATAAATATAATAATATAAATATCATTGTATATAAAATTTGGGTATATTTTGATATTTTATATAAAATAATATAAAAAAAATTATATTCTATATTAAAAATATTAGATAGATAGATAGAAGATAGATAAAAATTTCAATATATTAAAAAATATATAAAATTTAATATATTATATATATTATAATGTTATATACCACAAAGTGTTTTTATATAATATTATATATATATAATAAAATATCTAATTTTAAAATTTTTAATATAATATATATTTTATATTATGGGAATGCATGCATGAAATAAAATAACCTAATATAAATAATAGTAAAAGGGCGGGGGTTAAAGTTATCACAGATTCCCAAATTTTTTAAAGGACAAACCTTTATATTTTCCCTTTAGTGATGTTTTGTGATTCGGAAATTTTTCCAAAATTTTTCATTATGCTGTCCCCCCTTGGCAACTTGGGAAAAAAAAAATTCTTTTAATTTTTCCCCCCGGCCTCTGTGTCACGAATCAAGCTGACCCAGACAATTTCTTCAGCCCGATTTAGGGCCCCGTAACCCGGGCCCGGGAAATACTATTTTATTGACTCCATTTCCCGGGAAAGTCCCCCCCCGGCTGTCTAAAAAAAAATACCCTTTAAAGCAATTTAGCATCTCTCTCCATCTCGGGTAATTCCAGACCAAAAACTTACAAACCCCTGACTTTAATTTTTAATCTTTTTAAACTGGATACCAAAAATTAAAAAAGGGCCCGGGATGCAGGAATTTTCCATGATTCATTTAAATTTTCCGGGCCCGACTAATTAATTTGAGCATTGCTTTGGGAAAATCAAGAGGTAAATCGGTGGTCTGTCACCAAAAAATTCACGAGTGAGTTCCCCCGGTTTGAACGTTGATAATCACATTTGGAAACCCAACCCCAACATCCAACCTGTAAAAAGCGGTTCATCCCCACAACAATTTCTGACCATTTCCCCTTTTTTTTTTTTTTGTTTTTTTGTTTTTTTTAGTCTTCAAAAAGCCCCCTTTAAACGGGAAACAAGGAAAGGGAAAAAAATACAACCTACAGAGATTTTTAAAGAAGGCAGGAAATTGGGCCCGTTAAAGGATTCCTTAAGTGATGTATGCCCGGGATTTTTGTTTCGTTCCAAAAAACCCAATTGTTTTCGATAACTTTATTTCCCATTTTTTTTTTGCCAGGATGAAAGTATTGTCTTGTAGAATCTAAATTATTCAACCAAAATCACATTTGGGAAACCCTTTTAAAAACTCCAGCAAAAAGTGAGAAAAAACGGGCTCCAGCGCCTATAGGGAAAAAGGCCTATTCATATGGAGATCAGTTTAGGCGAGCGCGTAAACATCCACAAAGGGGATTCTTCCTGTACAAATACTATACAAAAAAAAAACGAAAATAAAAACTTCAGGGAAAACATGAAAGTTTATCAAATTTATTCCGAGAAAAAATAAAAATATCTCAAAACAAAAAAGATAGAAGTAGAGGAAAGGGCAGTTTGAGATTTTACTCAAAATTTTCACTTGGGCCCCCAATTTTTTAGCAATGTTTCACGAATAAAGTCACTCATCCCTTCCATAGTTTTATGAAAAGAGTTTGCTGAATGACTGAATGATCCGCTTACAGAACAAAAAAGCCCCCGGTTTTTTGGGTGGCATCCAAACTCAATAATTAGCTCCACTTTTCCCATTTTCCCCTTCCCCCCTCCTTTGTGCAACTTATTCGGTATTACCCAGACAAAATTTAAGACCAAACAAAGGTTTTCTCCATTTTACAAATCAGGTTGCAAAACCATTTTTCATAAACCCCATCCCCGTTCAGTTTGCCCCTAAAAAGTAAAATTTTGGAAAAAAAATAATTTTTAAACAGACTGGAAAACTACCTCATACGCAAAAATATTCTGTCGCTTGCCCAATTTTTATTTTCCAAAAAATAAATCAACAGAAATGGTTTTTTTTTTATGTCTTTTACAAACCAAAATGTACAAGGGCCTTTTATTAAAGAAATTCACTATTGCTGTATGTTAAATTTTTTATGGGTTTTATTGGGGTTTAACACCCAAAATTTTCCCTCTAAAATATGGTGTCAGGGGGTCTGCCCAAAAGCTTGTTTCATTCATATCCCCCAAAAAGAAAAATTTTTTTCATTAATGGGTCCCCAAATTTAGACTGCTTTCCATTTTCTCTGGGGTACCTCAAGGGTTTTCTGTTGGGCCCTTCTTTTTTTGGGCCCAAATCCCAAAGATTTTTTTGAAAACATCCTCGTATCTGCAATGCAAACTTTTCTGATGGGCAGTAACCCTAATGCCTTTAGGGAAAGATAGTAACAACTCATTTGTAAACATCCAAAAGAGAACTTAACACTATCTGTAATTTTTGGGTTTCTTTAAGCAAATGACGATAAACTTTTCTAAACCCCTTATTTTAATTTTTAAATTTTAAAAAAAAACTTTCCCCCCAAACCCTTTTTCCCCGGGATTGTCAAAAAAAAATAAGTGTCCCTTTTTTTGTACCCACACGTGATTTTTCACTGGAAGCCGTAAAATTTTTCTACTTTTTTAAATTTAACTATCCGCATTTTAACACATGCAACACTATTTGGGGAGTGCGTGAAACCATTTTTTTTAAAACCCCCTAAAAATGCCCAAATCGAGTAGTCCCAACAACGCTGGACTAAAGGGAAATAGGGCCAAAACCCTTAGTGATTTTTTGAAATGAAGCTTGAAATAAATACCTGCTTTTGTACTCTTTCATTTT
This sequence comes from Penaeus monodon, assembly GCF_015228065.2. Taxonomy (NCBI): domain Eukaryota; kingdom Metazoa; phylum Arthropoda; class Malacostraca; order Decapoda; family Penaeidae; genus Penaeus; species Penaeus monodon. Next base: position 29,435,058 of record NC_051390.1, read on the forward strand.
TTAAAAGTATCAAATTTTAAGAAAAAACTTTTTCCGGGACCCGAAATTTTAAGAATCCGGGGACAAACTCCCATTGAAGCTCAAACGTAGGTTTTAAACCAAACAAAACAATATTATATCACGGGGGAATGTATGGAATAAACTGCCCCCATACTCCAAAAATGTCCACCACTAAAAATCACTCAGGGGGATCGTTGCGACCCCTCTATTACATGGCAAGGGGATTTTGATTTTAGGGCAAATGTAAGAATTTTTTATTTATATACCCCCGGTAGAAAACAGTGGTTTTTTTTTGCATTTTGAATGTTTTACATATTGTACAAAGTGGTTTTATGCATTTCATTTTTTAATATAGTATAAAGTGAATGCAAATGTGCAAGATTAAAGTAAAGATACTTTTTTTCCACACACAAACACACACACACACACACACAACAACACACCACACACACCCACATCCCCAAAAACACCCCAAAAAAAAATATATATATATATAATATTATATTATTTATATATAATTTTAAAATTTTACACAAATGGGTGTGGGTTGTATGTTATATGTATTCCGGGAGGGGGTATATGTATGTAATGTATAGTGTATTTTGTGGGAGTAAAAGTATTTTATGTATTTTATGTATTATTATTATATACATAATTATATACATATATTAAATTTTATATAATATATATTATATATTTTATTTATTTATTTAAATTTTTTCCTATTTATATAAAATTATATTATATATATTAAAAATTATATTATATATGTGTGGGAATTTTTTATATGTGTGTGTGTGGATAGTTATTTAGCATATAGATGTTATTTTTAAAGTATATAAATTTTAAAAAATATATAATATTTATATATATTTATATTAAAATATAATATAAAATTTTAATAAAACACATAAAGTTTATATTTTGGGGTAAAAAGTATGAAAGCTTGGAGTGTTTTATTTAAAATGTATATGTATAGTGTTTTTGTATGTAGGTATAAATATATATATAATATTTTATATATTATATAAATATATTATATATATTTTATATTATATATTGTATATATGTGTTATTTTATATAGTGTTGTAGTATATTTTAATGTAGTATAGATGTAAAATTTTGCATTATATAATATATATATATATTAAAATAATATATATAATATAAATAAAATACAATAAAATACCAAAACACATATGTATGTATTTTTGTTGGGACAAATATGTTTTGCTTGTGGGGTATATAAACTGTATATGTTTTGTGTTTTAAAGTAGTAGGGATATATAAAATATATATTAAAATATATTTATATATTTTATATTATTATAATATATGTGTGTGTTATATTATACATACATAGATAATTTTATATATATAATTATTATACTATTATATATTATATTTTTTATAGTATATGTTTTGTGGGGTGTGTGTGGGTGGGGTGTGGTTTAATGGGTATAATTTTTTGCAATATATTATTTTATTTTTTTTTATGAAATAAGATTTCAAATTTTTTACAAAAACTGTCGTTTACTAGGGGTTAAATTTTTTATATATACTGTATTTTATATTTCTTTAGGTTATTTCTTTTTCTCTCCAAATCCACCTTTCGAGTGGGAAAGACTTTAAAAATTTTAAAACACATTTTTTCCCCACAAAAAGGTGCTTTCCCTTTGGGGAAAAGTTGTATTTTTAAAAAGGGGTTTAGCCTTTTATCTTATTTTTTTGTATGCCCAAACTTCTTTAGTTAATTGGGTTTAAAAAAACGTTATCAATACAATACAGTACATTTACATTCATTATATATATATATATATATATATATATATATATATATATAAATATTATATAAATTAATATTATTTAAGATTTTATATTATATGTTGGGATAACATATTATATACATTAGACGCGAAATAAAAAATGTAAAATATGTAATTTTATATAAATTTTTATTATTATAAAAATTTTTATAAATATATAGATAATTATATTTAATAAGTGTAATATTAGACATATAGTTTACTTTTAAATATTATATATAATAAATATATATATATATTAAAATATTGTTAAAATGTAATAAAACATAAAATAATATATAAAAAAATTTATATATATATATATATATTAAAATAATTTTATAATATAATTTAGATTTATTCCCTATACACAAAAAAAAAATGGTGTTTTGTGTGTGTGTGGTTTTGTGTGTGTGTTTTGGTTTTGTGTGGGTGGGGTGTGTGTGTGTGTGTGTGTATTTTGTGTGGGTGTGTGGTGTGTGTGGGGTTTTTTGTGTGTGTGTGTTTTGTGTGTGGGGTTTTGTGTGTGTGTGGGTGGATATGGATTTAGATACACAACCCCCCATATATACACCCTACCACACACATAAAAATGTGTGTATGTGTGGTTTTATTAAAATATTATATTAATAATATATATATTATAATATAATATTGTATATTTCCCTATAATAAGATGAAAAAATAACCCAAGGGTTTTGATGAAAATCTTTTTTTTGGCCTTTTTAAAGAGACCGTCTTTATCTTTAGTGCTACAAAGAACGAGCAAAAAAAAATAAATCATTTGGGCCCGCAAGGCAGGAAAAAAAAAAGTTCAATTTTTTTTTGCATAAAAAAAGCAAAAAAAAGGAAAAAAAAAAACAAACCAAAAAAGGGGGTATGTACAAAAGGAAAAAACAAATAAAAAACACCATAAAAAAATAAAAAAGTATTATAGTCACCGGACTAAAACCCTAAAAAGCTGTGGGGTGTTTTGTTGTTTTTAAAAATCTGGCTTTTCTTATGGACCCGCATACCACCTTTAAATTTAAAAAAGGGTGTAAAAATCTGCTCCCCCTTTGTCCCTTTTTTGGGCACGGAAAAAAGAAGATCTGAAACAAAGGTTTTTCCAAGGGATTTTTTTCAAAAAACCCCCAGATTAATTTTTAAATAATAAAGTTTTTGCCTTTAAAGCTTAAAAACTGTTTAAGAAACCCAAAAATCAAAATTTCCGTACTCGGGCGATTTAAAATATTGCGTTCGAAAACAATTACGTAGGTTTCGCAAAAAATTCCTTTTCCCCAAGTAAAACCCCAAAAAGTTGTCCGAATAACCCTACTAAAGGAAAAAAAAGGGGGCTTTCGCTTCAGACTTTGTTTTTAAAAATTTTATATATATGTTTTAAATTTTCCTAAAATGTAAAACTAGGTATATTTCATCAAAACGTTGGGGGCAAGAAAATAATTTTTTAAAATTGGGGAAGCTTAGAAAGGCCCACCTCGAGCAAACCCGGTTTTTTTTTTATGGTATTTTTTACTTGTCTTTTCGTTTTTACACACGCCCCTTGTTTTTTCTTTATTTTTTCTTTTTTTTTGCTTATTTTATGAAAATTTTTTTATTTTCTTTTTTTTTTCCCGCTACCCGGAAAGGGCGGGGTCTTTTAAAAAGTATTTTCCCCCCAAAAAAAAAGAAAGTTCTTTTACACCCTTGGTTTAAATTATCCTCTTAAAATTTCGCTTTTTTAATAAAAATGAAAGTAATATTTTAAACCTATATGTATATACAAAAATAAATAGATAAAATGTCCGGGAAAAACACATATACTATTAAAACTATATAAGCATACAATATATACAAAAATAAGAAATATATTCATATATAAACATTTATAATATATATAATATATTATATATATATATATATATATAATATATAGACACACAAAACATAAAAATATACATATATATATTTTTATAAGGGCTAACTTTAGAAGTTTTGACATATAACAGAAATATATAAGATATATACACATATAACATGTGTGTATAATAATTTATAAAGATATATATATATTTTTAAAAATAAAATATATATAAATTAAAATAAATATTATTTTATATATATGTTTTTTTTGTGTGTGTGGTGTTGTGTGGGTTATAATTTCAACCCCATAATCAACACCCAAAACCCCCACCCACACACCCACCACACCACAAAACACAACCCCAAAAAAAACCCACCCAAAACCCCCACACACCAAAAACACCCACACACATACATAAAACAAACAACACCCCACCCCCACCACACCACAACCCCACAAACCACCCACCCCAAAACCACACACACCCACACACAAACAACCCCACACACACATTTTATTAAAATAAATATATAATATAAAATATATTTTATATATATTATAATAAAAACTTGAAAGATTGGGAGAAGCCTACGTCAGTTAACAAGCTGATTATTATAAAATATATATATATAAAATATTATATATATATTATATTATATTATTTATATATTAAAAATGGGGTGGGTGGTTTTGTGGGGTGTGGTGTATAATATATTTTATTAATATTTATATTAATTTTTATTTACACAATGGGTTTTTTTTTTGCTATTTTTATCTAACATTTTATACTCATTTTCACAATTTTGTTATCTTCTATCTTCTATATCTATATATTATAAACCCATTTTTTTATCTCGTTTCCCCCCCCCCTCTCTCTCTCTCTCCCCCTCTTCTCTTCCTATTTTTTCCCCCACCTCTCTATTTTTTCTCTCTCTCTTCCCCTCTCTCTGGATATATTATGTTTTAATATATATATATATATAAAATATTATAATTTTATATATTTTTAATATATTTTAAAATTTGTATTATATGAAAATATACATAAACCCTATAAATTTTTGGGGTGTGTGTATTATATAAAATAAATATAAATAATATAAAATTTTATATATAAATTATATATATTTAATATATTTTATTTATATAATATAGCCCAGCTAGAATAATTTAAATATATGTTTTTGTCTGCATGGGAAAGTATATATATCTATATTAAAATTTTATATATAATAATATATTATATATAGATAGTAATAGATAGAAGATTTGGGTAGATAGTAGATAGATAGATGATTATATACATAATTTTATATATATATAAAATATATTTTATTATATATATTTTGTTTATTAATTTTTTAAATTTTTATAATTTATATATATATATTAAAAATATATATATATATATATACCAGACAAGCACGCACACAAGCAACCCCCCCCACACCCCCCACACACACACACACACACCCCAAACACACACCACACCACACACACCACAATAATTTTATACATAATAAAAATATATTTTGTGTTGGGGGTGTGTTGTGTGTGGCGTGGGTTTTTGGGGTGTGTTTTGTGTGTGTGGTGTGTGGGGTGGGGGGTGGGGTGTGTTTGGGGGTGTGGTTGTGTGTGTGTTTTGTAGGTGTTGTGGTGGGTGCCCTTTTGCGTGTGCGGGGCGTGTGGGTTGGGGGGTGTGCGTGTCGTGTTCGTGTTTTGTGTTTGGGAGAATGTCTACTTTTTTGATTTACCCAAAAAAGGGAAACACGGGTAACCACGGTTTTCCGGGAGTATTTGTGCGGGGTATCTGGTTTAAAAACCAAAATCTCCAATCTTAATGTAAGATTTTCATTAGCAGAAAATTTGGGGCAGCGAGGGGGCATGTCCAACTTTTTTGCGGCGAGGTAAACCCTGCCGTCGGCGGCTTCAAAATGCCTTTTCCCCCCATTTTTTGTTACTAAAATTAACGTTTAAAGCCGGGTTTTATCATAGCAATATAAAAACAAGTGATTATCTTTCAGTTTTTGTAAAATTTTCCCCTTGGGTCAGGATCCTCCAAATTCAGACCTAAAAAATGATTTTAGATCCCCCCGCTCCCTCGCTCCCTACCAGTAAATGGGGGGAAAAATTGGCAAAACCCCACCAACCAAACGTACAACAAAGTTCGAGTTGATGTCTCTGAAAAGAGAAAATTAATTTTTATTATTAATTTTCAGGGATTTATATATTTTATTAATATATATATATATATAATATAAATAATATATATTGATATATATTTTAATTTTTTTTTTTTTTTTTTTGGGGGGCGCCTACCAAAAGGACTTGGCGATCAGGATTTC
>NC_051390.1:29451051-29453551 GCF_015228065.2 Penaeus monodon
CTCATCTCTCTCTCTCTCTCTAATAATATATATATATTATATATATATAAATATATATATAGAGAAATATGTATTTATATATATATGTGTGTGTGTGTGTGTGTGTGTGTGTGTGTGTGTGTGTGTGTGTGTGTGTGTGTGGGGTGTGTGTGTGTGTGTGTGTGTGTGTTGGTGTGTGTGTATGTGGTGTGTGTGTGTGTTCATATGATGCCAGATGTCTTTTCGTTGCAATTGCACAGTGCCACAAAAACAGATTGTCATATCTCCTCATTGTCCCTCACTAATGTATGAATCGTATACCCTGATAGTCAAAAGTAAATCATAATCTTTTCGATTTTTTTATGAATTAAATATCGTAGATACAGCCTTCTAAAGATTCGATATGGCCCCTTTAGGTATGAAAAAAGCATGAATAACGACCGATATGACTAATAACATTTTCTCCTTAATGCTATCTCTTACGACTTGTCAGAATTTCTGACCTAATGTTCTCTGTAAACTTGATATCATCTCAAGGGGATCACTCCATGTGACCTGAGTGTGCATTTGTCATCATAAATCCCATAGGAGTCGTGCAGATGCAATAAATCAGGTGATAAAACCTTACGAATTCCAATTACAGATAATATATGTGATTTGTAGTTTACCCTCTTAAAATAATGTGTTTTACATTTATAAATATAACGAGAACTCTTGTATGTCATCAATGTTTCCCTGTCGTGGCTGTTTTCTTGTTACATTATACCAGTTTCAATTGCTTTAATAAGTAAAACAACATATTCCCAGCAATAAGGGTGGCATTGCCCAAGACGATCTAATATTTGCAAACTTTTCACATAATTTCATTGGCGACTATTACTTATCAAAGGAAATATATACGAAATACCATTAGCGAATCATAGCATTCACACCAAACAAGAGTATTCCCTTCACAAAATACTGAAGACTATGCATATAGAGCGTTGTTCCAGGGCTATCCCTCGGCTAACCCGTGCTGTTGAAGCAGGTTGAAGCACGGAGGTGGTCGCTAATCAGGGGCTGGCTATTCCCGCCTGTGTTAACAGAAGGTTCCCCTTCGTCGGCAGCAGGACTTATGGAGAGGCGCGGTCCTGGCGGCCACGTCACGATTGGGTTAGCGCCACTGGCCATGATGCTTCTTTTCTCGGCTCGCATAAATCCTTATGACAAAGGATTTATGGTCCTGGCACGAGTACTAGCAGCAAGTGTCACATGCCGGAAACCGAAACCAGTGAGATGGTGGGGGAATGATAAAGAATGTTGGCCCATGCTATGGCGAAGGATAATGAGGAAGCGGGGGTGAGGGTATGGCAGTCACAAAGCGTCAGGTGACGTGGTGAAGTTATTTAAAAACGGGGATGTGAGGGCTGTAGCAAGGGGAGGTTATTTATTCTAGAAATTAAAAACACTACAAACCAAAAGAAAAACTACGTTAAAAAGGAACAAAACGAGAACACAAATAAAAGAAAACAAAACAAACAAAAGGGATAGGAAAGGGGAAAAACGAAAATGAAGGAGTAGGAGGTGGCTTCAAAGGAAGCAGCCGAGCCTAAAAAACTGCATCCACTTCTTCGTCCCATGCCAAAGAAAAAAGATCATGGCCTAATACCGAGCTCCAGCCAAAACGAAAGATGGTGTATCCAGCCAGTCGGTATGCCAAGCACGGAGTGTGTCGGTTTACAGACCAATCTACGCCACTCAATGTTCAGAGGAAGCAGAGAAGCTTCCTCGTGGAGTTCAGATGTAATAAATTGGTCCCAACTTACCATATAGATCCATCTGAGTGCTTTATTCTGAACAAGCTGGAGATTGCGCTTGTTAGTGTATGCTGTTTGTGTTAGAGCAAGTGGTGTGTATGTGAGGAGAGGTCTGATTAGTGTTTTGTATAGATGCAGCTTTTGTGCGTGGGGCTGCACTTTTAAATCGATAAAGTGAATGTAAGGTTTTCTTACCAAGGCGGCCTGTAAATCAATATGTAAATGAAATCGAAAGTGGGTATCAAGGATGGTACAAGAGGATCTGATTTGGAGAGGTGCTTGTAGTCTGTCGAAGGTGTTGAGGTAAATGTTGTCATAAGGAGGGAAATTTTCGTCGTCTTATAAAGAGAACATTGTTTGTGTCGCGTTTTGTCCCTTTATACGCCTTTCTGCCTCCCATCTCGAGACGCTGTCGAGTTTCGTCATTAATGCGCTGAACGACACCTGAAAGCGCACTGTATCGAGCTAGGGCCCTACAGGGCGTCAGCATAGAGGATAGTGAGTGAGTCTGTTGTGTAAGGGGTCTGGAAGGTCGTTTGTGTATAATGTATAAAGTGTTGGGCGATTATGCTGCCCTGAGGTACTCCAGCGTGCATTGAAATTGTGCCTGAAACTTTATTTTGAAAATTTAATTTTAACCTGCGGTTATCAAGAAAACTGCAGAGTAATCTTTATTAAGGTGGAAAATTAAATTTGGTATACAGCTTGTACTTCAGGCCAGCATG
>NC_051390.1:29468551-29477640 GCF_015228065.2 Penaeus monodon
CTGTCCTTCTCTTAAGTCTTCCTTCTTGAATCCTTTGTCTGTACAGACTTTCCTTATATTCCTTCATTTCTTCACTGTATCAGTTCAGAGGATTCCTAAGGATGTCATCTGCTTTACAATCTGGTGGATCTCTCCAAGGACTTCTCAGGAAGCAAACAAAACAAAAACAGGAGAAAAAAAAAAAATCTCCTTGAATGGGTTTTAAATCCTCAATAATAACAGAGAAACATATGAATGGTATCCAAGTGCCACGTGTCAGCCACTAGCTCTTTCGGGCATCTACCAGGCACTTGTTTCGGTTCTCTCTCTCTCTCTCTCTGGTTATGACTATAATATGAGGGTTTAACACTGTATATTCTTAATTTTTTTAAAACATCTACTCAGGTCACATATATTACAAGCATATGGTTCGTCTTAATCATACATGCATAATACCGGAACTTAAATGAATTTCTCCAGAAACAAAAATGAATACATATTGGTTTCTTCACTTAAATATCCATTATAGAACCTTAATGTAATAAGCAACAGTGAAATATAACTGCGTACCCTTTAATTAAAGAGAATGCCCTGTGGGGGAAACAAAGAAAACTGAACTTTGTAGGGTAAACTTGTATATTTACACTGTTTCCTTATCTTAGTGTAATAATATAAACATATATGCACCTGATACAAAAATAGAAAAAGTAAAGTTTTATCTTTCTAAGAATAAAACATCATCTTTCTAAATAATTATTGAAGTACTAATTATCTTATCAGCTAAAGACTAATTAAATGAGGTATACATAAGTAACATATGAGTAAAGACCAAGTAAGTGAGATATACAAATTTTTGGGTCATTCTTACTTCGTGTCCTAGTGCTCATTACAGCCAGGGCCTTTTCACTTATGGCCCGTCCTGTGTCAGCTTTTTATGGCTGTCTCATTTGTTTATCTGACCTCGTGCTTACCGTGGCGGTGGGATTGCCAGGAGGCGCTCCTGTAGCCGTGGTGAAAAGCATCTCGCATAATCTCTTTACCAGCACGACGGCTGTGTTCTGCGGGCTTTGTCTTAGGAATTGCGTGTGCACACAATTCTCTAAGTAATGTACAAGTATGGCGTTCGGCTCGCCGCAATGCATGAAACACCTCTCTTCACTTTCTATTGTTTGTATGATCTGCCATGAACAGTGGTAACCTAAGCGCATTCTGTGCAGAATGACTTCGGTACCTCTGTTGTTTATTTCAGAGAGTGCCAGTGGTTCATAGCCTGTGGCATCTGAGTACCAGCTGGCCGAGGGGGAGGATCTCGTTTCCTCTCTGTCAAGCTGCAGGGGGAAGGAGGTGGCCGTCACCGTACACTTCCTCCTAAGTAATTTTCGGCTCTGATGTATTATCATGGGATTAGGGGGCATACCCCTGCCAACTTTGGCTAATCTGTCAGCAAGCTCATTCCCTCTGATCCCTGTGTGGCTGGGAAGCTGGGAACCCAGTTTATGATGAATTCTTCTACCCTTTTTATGCTGTCTCATTGTTTATTTTGAACTCGTGCTTACCGTGGCGGTGGGATTGCCAGCAGCGCTCCTGTAGCCGTGGTGTAAGCATCTCGCATAATCTCTTTACCAGCACGACGGCTGTGTTCTGCGGGCTTTGTCTTAGGAATTGCGTGTGCACACAATTCTCTAAGTAATGTACAAGTATGGCGTTCGGCTCGCCGCAATGCATGAAACACCTCTCTTCACTTTCTATTGTTTATATGATCTGCCATGAACAGTGGTAACCTAAGCGCATTCTGTGCAGAATGACTTCGGTACCTCTGTTGTTTATTTCAGAGAGTGCCAGTGGTTCATAGCCTGTGGCATCTGAGTACCAACTGGCCGAGGGGGAGGATCTCGTTTCCTCTCTGTCAAGCTGCAGGGGGAAGGAGGTGGCCGTCACCGTACACTTCCTCCTAAGTAATTTTCGGCTCTGATGTATTATCATGGGATTAGGGGGCATACCTCTGCCAACTTCGGCTAATCTGTCAGAAAGCTCATTCCCTCTGATCCCTATGTGGCTGGGAAGCTGGGAACCCAGTTTATGATAATTCTTCTACCCTGTGCAAGAATCCTCTGTGCCAGTGTGAGGATGGTAGTCAGAAGGTAGATATTGTCAGTGGGTGAGCGCTGCTGAAGACAGTCAATGGCTCCTTTGGAGTCTGTGTGTATGACCACGTGTCCTTCCCTCATGGACGCGTGGCTCAGTGTTCCCATGATAGCAACTGCCTCTGCCTGTAGCGAGGAAGCGTTGTCTGTTACCCTCATGGATTTTGTGGCATCCCTTGCTGCGAAGCCGGCGCCTGCAGTGTGGGTCAAGGGATCGACCGATCCATCCGTGTAATATGTTCTGCTGCCCGGAGGGGTGATGGTTGCAATGACCCTTTGAGTTTCTGCCTTTAGGCTAGGCATACAATATTCATTCTTTTTGCTTGCCAGTCTCATGACCGAGATCTCTATTGAGGTTTGTGCCCACAGCGGAGTTTCGACAAAGTCAGGGTGATGGGAGTCCATGCCCTTGGCGAGAAGTGGTTCTTTGAGCTGATGGCGTATTAACACCCTGGCTGTGTGAGACAGCCAGGAGTTGTTTGCAAACAGCTCGTTATCCTGTTCTAGGCGTCTGACTATTTTATGTCTTAGGCTTGTGTTCCTGGGAGCCTGGATGACCTTTGATAAGAATTGTGCTGCCATTAGATCAATTCGTGAGGCCAAAGGAAAGTTTGCCTCCACTAGGAGGTTGAGGACCTTTGCCCACCTTGGGGCACCCAGAATGACCCTGGCGGCTTCGTTTTGGACTGTCTCCAGTTGGTCTTTATATTTTCTCTTAATGCCAATCAGAGCAAGGGAGGCATAGTCTACAATGGGCCTGACAGCATGTACATAAAATGATCTTAGTACTCTGTGTCTGGCCCCTATGCTCTTGATTTTTTTTTGGTCGACCAGGTGCTGGACCTCTTGCGGAAGGGAAAGGGGCCGGTCTATCCTTACCCCAAGGTAGAGGTAGTCCTGAACCCACTCCAAGTCCGTTCCCTGGATTTTCAGACGTGTGCCTTGAACTCTCTGTCTCGGAGCCATGGCTTTGGATTTAGCTGCAGATATCTTTAGTCCTGTCCTGCAACACTCCTCGGATACAAGGTCCAGACAATGCTGGGCTTTGTTTAGGCAGTATTGTCCATTGGAGATGATAGCAAGATCGTCTGCATAGGAGATGATCTTGCAACCCCCCTGGGAGGTTTATGTTGAGGTACAGGCATTATGTGTTTAAAAAGGGCTGGACTGAGAACCCCCCCCTGTGGCGTTCCATTCTCTAGTGGCATGTGCTGTGATAGGTGACCTTGGAATTTGACTCTGGCTGTTCTATTCGTAAAGTAGTCACCTATCCAAGCCAAGAGCTTACCTCTGATTCCTTTTTGGATCAGGCTCTCCTGAATGGCAAGAGGACTTGCCAATTCAAAAGCCTTCTCCAGGTCAAGGAATACTGCCACAGATGTGCCTGTGCTTATTGTGCTCAAGAGCGTGGCTATGCTGTGTGCTGTGCTCATGCCCCTGGCGAACCCGTGGAGATGTTCATGTGGGGGTCCCATTTTCCATCGGAGCCGGTTCAGTACCATCCTCGCGGCAGTCTTGGCCAGACAGCTGAGGAGAAGATGGGGCGGTACTTTCCCCGGCTCCTTTGGTTTAGGGATGGGGGAAAAATGGTAGCCCTCTTCCAACTCTGAGGGGAGAGTGGAAGTTTCCCAGGACTTGTTGATGAGTTGCAGGAATGCAAGCTCACCTACTAGTCCCAGGTGGGAAATGATGGGGTACGAGATCCCGTCAGAGCCCGGGGCTGGGTTACAACTGGCTTTATATGCATTTCTTAGTTCCCTCAGAGAAAAGATAACGTCTGAGTTATCGGGTTCGGCTGCCCTTTCTCTGAAGTGAGCAAGTCTGCCTGGTTGTAGGCGTTCTTGTCTTGCCCTCGGTTTGGCTGGGAGGCTGTCGCTACTCGTTCTCGCAGAGAACTCGGCCCAAATCTGTTGGGCCTCTGACTGGGGGTCATGGTGCGTGCATCTCGGGCTGAGCGGCTGGTAGCTTGCTTGACCCATTTCCATAGCTCTAAGAGGGTGGTATGGTGATCGAAGGACTCACAAACCCTTCCAGCCACTTTTCTTGCCTGACTCTGCTGGCATTTTCTTGGCATCCCTGCACCTCCCTTAGGAGGGCTAGGTTGTCAGGGGTTTTTCTTTGTCTTCAGAAATGTTTTCAGCACATATTTATCCTGTGGTTGACTTCCCTAATCTAGTCATTAAAGTCCAGGGATCTTTGTTTAATTACAAACAGGTTTTCAATGTGTATTAACACGTAGTTTACCTTAAATTGCTAAATACCAATAAAATCCAATGCAATGAAAAGGATCATAAAATTCATTGCTGTACTCAATATGTCTTAATTAAAATATCTTTTGCTCAGAGGTAATGACGGTGGTGGTGCAATCTCGTCTTGAGGTGTTACCAAACAAAAAAAGGAAACCAATTTTAACCCTCACCGAGATTGATTTAGCCCATTTTTCACTCCTATACATATGCAAAAATTGACTCGCAAAGACTATAATCAATAGCTTAAAAATGTATCCGTAATAAAATAGGCCTAATAAGAAAAAACTCAACAGTAACGACTCAACTTCGTGGCGATTAATATGCTTGCGACCTCCACTCATCTTTTTAAAATGTTATAGTAGCCGTTCTTACATCCCTAATAATCTCCATAATAAAATGAAATTCAATTAAAAGGATCATGGGAAAATCTTGTTGTAGTCACCATGACTTTATTTTGACTTACTACATAAATATAATGAGATAACCACTCACATGTTTGTATGTATCATCTTATACAAGTAACAGCTGAATTACTGAATAGATAACCACTCACATGTTTGTATGTATCATCTTATACAAGTAACAGCTGAATTACTGAATAGATAACCACTCACATGTTTGTATGTATCATCTTATACAAGTAACAGCTGAATTACTGAATAGATTGAATAGTCGCTGTTTTTATGTTACTTCGAGAGCATTAATAGGATTTTCAACGCAAATGCATAAGATCAAAAGTGAATTTGGGTTTCCTTCCCCACGTGTCGTTATCCCAGCTATGTCTTGCTAATTAGCCCCAAGGGCATTATAATACTTTTCCAAACGTGTTCCTGCCTTATTTTCTTTAATTGATAATTCTTTTTGCAATCTATAATGCAAACTAGATGTTCGGCTTTCCCCTTTAAAGGCTCATGTGTATATTTATATACATACATTTTCCAGTCTGTGACCTAGAGGCTGCAGTGGCCAAGTGGTTAGAAAAATTTGGACTCAAGACTGTCACAGGGCAATCTGAGTTCGAGGGTTCGAGTCAACGGAAGGCGTGTTGTACCCTTGGGCAAGGAACTTCACCTCGCTTGCCTACATAGGCACTGGGTGGGCAGGCCAGCCAAAACAGTGCCGGTCCCAAGCCCGGGTAAATGGAGAGCGTTAGCGTCGGGAAAGGGGGCATCTGCCCAAATAAAAGCTATCTGCCAGAACCTGATCATCATCGCGACCCCATATAAGAATGGGATAAAGTTTTGAAAAAAATTATTGTGACGCCGGGGGGGGTGGCCGAGTGGTTAGAGCATCGGACTCAAACTGTTACGATGGGAATCTGAGTTCGAGGGTTCGAGTCCCGACCGACGCGTTGTTCCCTTGGGTAAGGAACTTCACCTCAGTTGCCTACCTAGCCACTGTTTGGGCAAGCCAGTCCAATCCCGTGCCGGTCCCAAGCCCAGTAAGAGGGATGGTGTCAGGATGGGCATCCAGCCATAAAAGATATCTGCCAGAACCTGATCATGGCAACCCCAAAATAAGAATGGGATAAAGCTAAGAAAAAAAAATCTGTGACCTTGAGTGCACTCCCTTTCTGCTATAAAAAGAAAAGTGTAAACAATCGATTATGGCCTCTTCTCCGTTTTATGATGTAAGAAAAAGACGAGTCAGCACAGAATGCGGACTAGCTCTTCAGTAAATTATCCAATATTTATACTTCCTAACCCCCCCTAGAAATTGTCTACACTACCTGCTTACAAGTATACAGGAAAAAAGGTTCTATGCAATAGTAACCCACTTTGCTGGTTATTGGGAATTTTGTTTATCAGGAGCTATCTAATATATTTAGTTTTGTGTCCTAAGAATTTAACCAAACTTTACTTCCTGAACACTCCGCTCTTATCTTTCTCACCCGTCTACAAATTGAGGTAAAAGATGGAACTAGAGAAGTTGTAATCTTTTGGAGACGGTCCACTATGCCCACGGACTGTGGTATTTACTTTATTGGGAAATGCGCACTCAGACACCACTTTTTAAGTAACACATGCATCTATTTTCTTAAATCACCCTATACAAAGAGAGACAAATATTTTTACACTGGCACTGAATAAATCTTGCTACTCGACCTCTTCAATATTTTCTGGTTCAACTTAAGGAACATTCATAACATATGAAGAAAAAATTACATATCAACACATCCTTTGGCTATAATTTTTCATTGTGTCACTAATTGCTGTAGTGGCGGAAACAGGTAAAGACCGTTTTAAGCTATTTTTATCTTCAAAATCAAAACCCTTTCCTTAATTGTTGACATATTTTTTCTCCTCTAGCACTGGCTCTTTATCATAACAGTAACCGCCTGGTCGCTAGTTTGCTCGATCCGCGGCAACAAGCGATGATCGCACGAGTGGATGGCCGCTTGCTATTTGCCACGCCACGATCACGTGAGCAGACGACTCCTCATGATTCGCCAGGCAAGCCACGCCCCTCAATCACGCGAGGGGTGGTCTTTTTGACTGGTGTTTCCTTGGTCGGTGATTCCTCACCTTCATGTATGCATATGCCTAATCCTCACTTGTGAATGAACTTTTGATGAGGAAACACCTTGTTCAAAATGCAGCAGCCCGGGGCCTTCATCTCGCTTGACATTGTTGAGTTCAAAGTAATTTGAAATAAAGTAAAACCTGTAATTACAGATCCTTCCGCACCTTCAGTGCTTTTGCTTTTGCAGGTGACACGAGGCTACAGTAGGCATAGTCAGCTACTGGAGAATGCAACCAGGCTTCTACTGGGGGGTTAGAGACAGAAAACTGCCTTACTCTCTTAGCTATTGCTGTAAACCAAAAGTAAGAGTTTTTGATCCTTCAGGACTACGACTTTGAGCCAAGGGGTCGTACCTGGTCCGTTACCCATGATGAATGATACCCCAGCTACCCCTTCTCCTCCTCAAGAAGACTCATGACCATCTTTGACGATTCGACTATGAACAACCAAACCCCCACTAATGACAAAACGAGACCACTTTCAAAATCCCCTCTGAGAATGCAAGGTTCGCGAATGTAAAATGCATGAATGAAAATCAATTGTTTTTGAAAGTGACCCCCTTTATCATCAAAAGGTCCTTGATGGCAAGTGGATTTTACTTTGCAAAATTTGCGAGATGAAGCCTCCTTGTTAAAGTACACAATAATCCCAGTTTAAAGGATTTTTTTGAGTTAACCAAATCAGATTTCGATTTTAAAAGAACTATTCCTATTGGCTAAATTGCCTAAGGTGAAACCTTTTTCACGGGGTTTGGGTGAGGGAAGAAGTAAAATGCCCTTTTGCTTTAAGAAAAACCCTGAGTATTAAATTTTGGATATAAACATGCCCAAAGAAAGACCACACCCAAAAAGCCAATGCATTGTAATAGATCCCCAAAAATTCGAGACCCCCATTTAGAGGATTGAAAAAGGCATCTGAAAATGTGTTGAACAAATGCCCATCACTGTACTAGCCAGAGTTCCAAATGCTAATGTGGAGGCCCCCATCGTCAGAATTGCTGAGTGCAGCATCCGAAAGGAACTGAAACATGCATATAAGAAGGCAGAAGTTAGTTTTACTGAAACTAAAAAAAGGGAAATTTGACACCAACCTGTACTTCCCAGGGTGCAGCGGTAACTAATATCACCCCCATGCAAGTAAAGTCAATCAACGCTTGCAGCTAAGATAAAGAAAATTGCCAAAAATCAAAAAAAACCGTTAAGAACTAAACATTAAAAAATTTGCAGTTATTAATTGGGCAATCAAAAGGCTGCAAACCCCGGTAAAACCAAGGAGGTGATACCGAACACAGTTGGATCCCACCCCCCGTCCAGGCGGGGCTCCCCTGAGGACTTCGTCTGGGTTGCGATCAGTTCTCGGAAAAGAAGCAAATTGAAACTGTCAGTTGTCTCCCCCGCCTGGGTGCAGTACAAAGGGGGCTTTTGTCTCCAAACCATCCTGAAGAGGGCCCCAGAAAAAAAATTAAAATGGGGACAAAGCACTTCCCAAACCCCATAAAAATAATTTTGCACGACCATTATACAAAGGAAATGTCGAAATCTTAGATCTAAAGTAAATGCCTTAAGTTATTACCTTTTCCTATGCTCCCGGTATTTATTTTTCCAGAAAGCACTTAACACACCCGCCCCCGGGGGGTTCATTTCATGGGAAACCATTTTTGTTTGGGAAGGATCGTGAGGGTAGGGGGGGCGAGGCGCCATGTAATCCCCAAACCCCCTTTTACTTTTTGGTTTGTCACATGCAAAATAAAATTAAGGCAGTATCTGACTTTTTTTCAGTTTTTTTGGCACCTGATGGTGTTTGTTTTTATGAGAGCTCTTTGCCTTATGAATTGCCACAAAAAAAATTTCTAGGGATTGATTTAAAGATCTGGTCCTTTGAAGGGTGGTATCCCCACGCGGGTGGACGATAAAACCGTAATTTGAGCTTTATTGACCATCACGGTCTCTTATCATACAGCCCAAGGGTTTTGGCCACCAGATAACTCTTTAGGAACGATCACTCCCCATTTTTTTTGAATTTCATGGGACCAGTGGGAAAAAACCCTTTTTAAAAAACAAACCCAAATTTAAGTTAAAAAGAGAAAAAAACTTTGGGTTTTCCCCCCTTACAAGGAGGGGGGGTCCAAAAAACCCAACTTTTTAAAAAAACCATGGAAATTTTTAAAAAAAAAAAGTAGGGGGGAAAAATCGAA
>NC_051390.1:29477740-29491382 GCF_015228065.2 Penaeus monodon
ATAAAAAATTAAAAAAAATAAATTTTTTTTATATAATTAAATTTTTAAACTTTTAACCCAAAAGCAACCCCCTTTCGAAGCTTTTGTCAGAAAGACACCTTTTTAAACACTTTTCCAGAAATGTGAAAACCCCTTTTAAAGGGAGCAGAAATGCAGGCAACCAAATTTTTCTATTTAAAAAGGCAGGCAGGTATGGCGGGTTTTTTTCCAAAAAGAAAACACATCTTCGGCTTTGCAAGGGCCGCCGATAAAAAATTCATGTGAGTTTTGTTTGACTGCCCCTTTTCACTTGTGTATGTTGACCCCTGGTAGAAATACATGAAATCTTCATCTTCAAAGGGAAAGGGATTCTGAATTTTTTTCTTGAATTTCACCGGATTTGATCGGGGTTTTTTGGGTTGTGCTGCTTTTCTTGAGTTGAGATCCTTTTTTCTTTCATTCTCACCATCGAGTTTAAAACCTAGGTTAGGGTCTGAGTTTTTACCAACAAAAAAATTTCTCTCCCATAGTGCTCAGAGTTTTATCAAGATTTCTTAAGCCCTGTACTGGTTTTTTCCATATGGTTAATGAAATTTGAAGCTCCTGGCAAGGTTGACCGACTTGCAGAAACGGGGTTTGCTTTGCGCAAAATTTTTTGGGGCCTCCTAGATCCTCAAATATTTCTAGCATGCCGTAAGTAATTACGACCCAACACACTCTGTTTTGGTACACCATCTATGATACAAAAAATTTGTTTTGGGAATCCCAAAACACGTCAAACCTTTTAATTGAAAATTACATTGAGTAGCAAAAACAAAATCAATTTTTTCCACCTTCCAAAACATCACGGCATGGTATTTTTTGAGGTTTTTCGAGCCTGCTTCTATAAAAAAACCTTTACCGAAAGTTGCAGGTGTGGGGGCGAAGATGATTGGCTCAGCTGGCAGAACTTCTAACATTTTTTTTCTGGGCCATACTGTCAATACCCGGGCTCACTTCTACTAGTTTTCAGAATCAGAACAGGATCCATACATTGTCAAAAGTGAAAATGTGATGTCATATTATATTGTCTGTTATGATGTTATCATTTTTGAAAATGCAAAGTTTGGGTGTGTACGGCCACGGAAGCGCTTTGCAGGCCAGACGGATGCTTTCAAGGACCAATCATGGAATGAGCAGTAAATTTCCCAAGTAAAATCCCTGTGCCTCAGACCAAATGACAAGGTAAGGTTTAGTGTACTATCCCGCAGTATTTTTTCACCCGGTGCTTTTGACGTTTTTGGTAAAGAGGTCAAAGACGCATCATTCGGAAGTAAGACTTCTACAAGAAATGGAACAAGGGCCCTTTGCTACAAAAAAGGACAAATACATTTAAAAATTTTCTTTTGTGAGGGGTATTTCTTAGGATTTTTGACAAAAACCATCAGGTTGATTACTGTAGTTGGTTTTTCCCCGGGGGTGTGCTTTGTGCATGCATTCTAACAGGCGTTTTCTCTGCAAATGAATAATATAAATACTATACTAAAAACTTATGAATAAGCCTGTATAAAGAAAAAAAAGAACGGGTTGAGGGGGGATTACATTTCGTTTTAGTTAAATTAACCCTCACATTGACCAAGAAAACTGGTGTGAAACACGTCCCTACTTTGCCCCCATTTTTCAGTTTTCCCGTTTTCCAAAAAAGCCAAATTCTCCCCCAATGTTACAATAACTAAAAAGTATTCATTTTTCCCACTTAGGGGGAATTTGTAGACGGTGAAAACCCTTTTATTACACTAAAATAAACCTAACCTTCAATGTTTTTGTAGGTTTGGGAAATTACATCCTTTGGAGCAGGAAGTTTCGCTTTGCAATGCTTCATCAGCTTAAAATTTCCAGTTTTATCGCGGGTTTATAAAGTGGTCCCAGATTCGGAAGTATTCGACTCTGCTTGTTGCTGCTGTTTTTAGTGATACCGACAAAGGGAGAATGGGGCTGACAGTTAAAAAGTTTTCACGTTGTTAAGTAAAGGTCTGTACTGGCCTGTATACGCAGCAATTGAGAAAAAATTTCATAGTTAGCTCCCTTTGCCCATATTTCACTACATTATCATAACACTCAAGTACTAATTTCCCCAAAGTAAATTTTACCAAAGTTCGCTAGAATCCAATTTACAGTATAAACTTCTACTTAAAAAAAGTATTTTACAAATAAGTATGTGTACATGACTTGGGCCCAAAAACCCGATACAAAAACCCCCCCCACACACCACACCACCAACCACCACCACACACACCACCCACACACACACACACACCCACACACACACCCCACAAACCGCACACACACACACAACCAACCCCACACACAACATATATATTATATATATATATATTATATAATATATTATATATAATATTATAATAGATATTAGATATATATTATAATATATATATTAAAATTTGTATGTAATATATTAATATTGGGGAATTATATATATATATTATTATAAATAAAATATACATATATTATATATATTAATAAAAATATATAAAATATTATTAATATATATAATTAACAATTTAAAAATAAATATATACATAATAAATATTATATTGTTATTAAATATAATATATTAATATATATTATAATATATATATATAATAAATATATATTTTTAATATTATATATTATATATATAAGTAAGGGTGTTTTACATAAAGAGAAATTTAAATTTACACATATATATCTGTATAAATTTCAGAATGTGTGCATTTTGTATAATTATATTTTTATTATAAAAATTATATATATAATTTTATATATGTGTGTGGGGGTGGTGGGTTGTGTGGTGTGTGTGTGTGGGGGTGTGTTGTGGTGGTGGGGGGGGGGGTGTTAATGAAATTAAACAAAAAAATTATACATATATATATATTTTTAAAATATATATATATATAATATTATTAAAATATATGTATGTATTAATTAAATAGTTATATATATATACATATAATAATATATTTATTAAAAATATATATTAAAAAATATATATATATTAATATATAATATAATTATATTATATATATAATATATTATATATATAAGTAAAGGGGTGCTGTACAAAAGAGATATTAAAACAAACATATTATCTGTAAATACGATTGTGGAATATGTATATTAATATATAAATATATATATATAATATATTATAATATATATTATTATGTGTTGTGTTTGGGGGTGGTGTGTGTGTGTGTGGGTGTGTGTGTGTGGTGGTTTGTGTGTGCGGGTGTGTGTGTGTGGGGTGTGTGGGGTGTTGTATATAAAAATATTATTTAATATATAAAATATATATATTCTTTCATTAAAGTATACATTTATTTATATCAAAAATATATATATGAATATAATATATATATAAATATATAATATAATATATATTTATATTTATTATTATATATATATATATATAATTTTATCTTAATATTTATATACAATATATTTAATTATAATATAATATAAAAAATATAAATTTATAATATATATATTATTTTACCATATATTATAAATATATTACATAAAAATATATTATATTATAATATATATTATATATTTGTGTTTGGGTGTGTGTGTGTGGGTGTGTGTGTGGTTTGGGGGGTGCGTGTGGTGTGCGGGTGTGTGGTTGTGTGGTGGTGTGTGGGGGTGTGGGTGTGTTGGGGTGTTGTGTGTGTTTTTGTGTGTCTTATGCTATAGTATAAATATGATTAAAAATATTTTATATTAAATAAAATAATAATTAAAAATATAATAAATTTTGGGGGTGTGGTTAATATATATATACAAAACATATACAATATATGCAGACACAACCACACACAACAACTATACATATAAATATATATATAAATATTTATATATATATATATATAATATATATTTAAAATAACACACACACACACACACACACACACACACACACACACACACACACCACACCACACCCAATATAATTTATAATATAAAAATATATTACATTAAAATGTAATATACACTTATTAAATTTGGTTTTTCATATACATGTGTGTGTGTTGGGGGTGTGTGTGGTGTGTGTGTGTTGTGTTGTGTTTTGTGCTCTGTGTGTGTGTGTGTGTGTGTGGTTTTGTGTGGTGAAAATGTGTGTGCGCGTTTCGGTGAAAAAGATTTGAGCAATGAATCACCAAATTTCTTGATCATATTGACGAAAGGCCATCGCCACTTCGTCGAGCTGATGGAAATTTTTATTTGCCCGGTGTAGGCTTTTAAATCCGTATCGGGAAACCCTTCGCCCTTTCCTCCCCCACGCAAGGGATTTTAAATCTCTTATTTTTCCCGGGGGAAAAATTTTTTTAAAAAGGGTTAAAATTTATAACTAAGGGCATTATAAGTGCAAAGTAGAAAACAAAGTATTTTATTACGAATATAATAAATAACCTGCAATGCGTCCTTGTACGAATATTTATGAAGTAACGCGAGAGGTTTCTCCGTTTGGTGCTTCAGGTGGGGACCAAGTCACCAACAGAGTGTTCGTGGTGGTGGTGGATACAGATACAGACGAAGACATGGGGACTGAGAAGGAGGAAGAAGATGCAGTAACTGGAGGTTTACTAGTCGTGAAGGCATAGGAGATTTTGAAGGTGGTGAAAAGCGAATCGGCTGCATGGCTGAAATTAACGTCATTGGTAGGCCTAACATCGTATTCCTTTGACACCGACTTCCTCGTTCCTTCTTTCTCTGCCTTGGCCACGGTTGTTCACAATGGAAATTCGCCAACTTCGTTACATTATTCATTTGAACTGTAGAGGAACCAGTAAATGGCATTATTGGTAACTCATTTCACTAATCTAGACTTCTCTATAGCAGATTATGTCCTCTAAAAGTGAATGTACAGTAAAACATATGTATATATATATATATATATATATATATATATATATATATATATATATATATATATATATATATACATATATACACACACACACACACACACACACAATATATATATATATATATATATATATATATATATATATATATATATATATATATATATATATATATACATATATATATATATATATATATATATATATATATGTGTGTGTGTGTGTGTGTGTGTGTGTGTGTGTGGGGTGTGTGTGTGTGTTTTTGGGGTTTTACCCCCTCACCAACCCCACAAGTTACCAAGGGAGTAATCCCCCCCCTGTACTAGAGTGTTACGGGGTGAGTGAAAAACCCCTATAGCTAATGAGCGAATAATCAATAACCAGAAGGGCTTGCTTAGTTTTGCGAAGTTGGCTTCGCCCCCCCCTTCCCTCATGGTCAAACCCACATTTCCTTTCTACGGGGAAACCTTTCGGGCTTTATCTAGGGGGGGCATATTATTAACGTAAAGTGGGGTTTCCCGGGTTCTTTACCTGAGTATACTCTTGATGAACCCAACATAAAAATATTAATATAAGGGGTTACTGGATCTAATTTCATCTTAGAGGAAATGAGAGAAGGGAAATATAAAAAAATTTGATAATTTTACATTTTGAAATTGAATTATAAATCTTTAAAGTACAACAAAAAAACCCTTAAATTTGAAAAGATGTCCTTTCTCCACAATGTGTGAAGTTAAATTCCTTTTTCTAATCTTTTTTCTTTAATCCCTTTTTCGTACAGACTTTCCTTTTATCCTTCATTTCTTCACGTATAGTTCAGAGGATTTCCGGATTCTTGCTTTACAACTGGTGGTCTTCCCCAAAGGGCTTTTCAGGAAGCAACAAAACAAAAACAGGAAAAAAAAAATTCCCTTGAAGGGTTTTAAATCCCCCAATAAAACAGAGAAAAAATGAAAGGTACCCGTGCCACGTGTCAGCCACTAGCTCTTTCGGGCATCTACCAGGCACTTGTTTCGGTTCTCTCTCTCTCTCTCTCTGGTTATGACTATAATATGAGGGTTTAACACTGTATATTCTTAACATTTTAACATCTACTCAGGTCACATATATTACAAGCATATGGTTCGTCTTAATCATACATGCATAATACCGGAACTTAAATGAATTTCTCCAGAAACAAAAATGAATACATATTGGTTTCTTCACTTAAATATCCATTATAGAACCTTAATGTAATAAGCAACAGTGAAATATAACTGCGTACCCTTTAATTAAAGAGAATGCCCTGTGGGGGAAACAAAGAAAACTGAACTTTTTTAGGGTAAACTTGTTATTACACTGTTTCCTTATCTTAGTGTAATATATAAAACATATATAGCACCTGATACAAAAATAGTAAAGTAAAGTTTTATCTTTCTAAGAAAATAAAACATCATCTTTCTAAATAATTATTGAAGTACTAATTATCTTATCAGCTAAAGACTAATTAAATGAGGTATACATAAGTAACATATGAGTAAAGACCAAGTAAGTGAGATATACAAATTTTTGGGTCATTCTTACTTCGTGTCCTAGTGCTCATTACAGCCAGGGCCTTTCACTTATGGCCCGTCCTGTGTCAGCTTTTTATGGCTGTCTCATTTGTTTATCTGACACTCGGTGCTTACCGTGGCGGTGGGATTGCCAGGAGGCGCTCCTGTAGCCGTGGTGTAAGCATCTCGCATAATCTCTTTACCAGCACGACGGCTGTGTTCTGCGGGCTTTGTCTTAGGAATTGCGTGTGCACACAATTCTCTAAGTAATGTACAAGTATGGCGTTCGGCTCGCCGCAATGCATGAAACACCTCTCTTCACTTTCTATTGTTTGTATGATCTGCCATGAACAGTGGTAACCTAAGCGCATTCTGTGCAGAATGACTTCGGTACCTCTGTTGTTTATTTCAGAGAGTGCAGTGGTTCATAGCCTGTGGCATCTGAGTACCAGCTGGCCGAGGGGGAGGATCTCGTTTCCTCTCTGTCAAGCTGCAGGGGGAAGGAGGTGGCCGTCACCGTACACTTCCTCCTAAGTAATTTTCGGCTCTGATGTATTATCATGGGATTAGGGGCATACCCTGCCAATTTTGGGCTAATCTGTCAGCAAGCTCATTCCCTCTGATCCCGTGTGGCGGGGAAGGGGGGAAACCCCAGTTTATGATGATTTCTACCCTTTTTATGGCGGGTCTCATTGTTTATCTGACACTCGGTGCTTACCGGGGCGGTGGGATTGCCAGCAGGCGCTCCTGTAGCCGTGGTGTAAGCATCTCGCAAAAATCTCTTACCAGCACGACGGCTGTGTTCTGCGGGTTTTTGTCTTAGGAATTGCGTGTGCACACAATTCTCTAAGTAATGTACAAGTATGGCGTTCGGCTCGCCGCAATGCATGAAACACCTCTCTTCACTTTCTATTGTTTATATGATCTGCCATGAACAGTGGTAACCTAAGCGCATTCTGTGCAGATGACTTGGGTTTACCTCGGTTGTTTATTTCAGAGAGTGCCAGTGGTTCATAGCCTGTGGCATCTGAGTACCAACGGGCCCGAGGGGGAGGATCTCGTTTCCTCTCTGTCAAGCTGCAGGGGGAAGGAGGTGGCCGTCACCGTACACTTCCTCCTAAGTAATTTTCGGCTCTGATGTAAAATCATGGGATTAGGGGGCATACCTCTGCCAACTTGGGCCCTAATCTGTCAGAAAGCTCATCCCTCTGATCCCTATGTGGCTGGGAAGCTGGGAACCCAGTTTATGATAATTCTTCTACCCTGTGCAAGAATCCTCTGTGCCAGTGTGAGGATGGTAGTCAGAAGGTAGATATTGTCAGTGGGTGAGCGCTGCTGAAGACAGTCAATGGCCCCTTTTGGGAGTCTGTGTGTATGCCCAAAGTGTCCTTCCCTCATGGACGCGTGGCTCAGTGTTCCCATGATAGCAACTGCCTCTGCCTGTAGCGAGGAACGTTGTCTGTTACCCTCATGGATTTTGTGGCACCCCTTTGCTGCGAAGCCGGCGCCTGCAGTGTGGGTAAAGGATCGACCGATCCATCCGTGTAATATGTTCTGCTGCCCGGAGGGGTGATGGTTGCAATGACCCTTTGAGTTTCTGCCTTTAGGCTAGGCATACAATATTCATTCTTTTTGCTTGCCAGTCTCATGACCGAGATCTCTATTGAGGTTTGTGCCCACAGCGGAGTTTCGACAAAGTCAGGGTGATGGGAGTCCATGCCCTTGGCGAGAAGTGGTTCTTTGGGGCTGATGGGTATTAACACCCTGGCTGTGTGAGACAGCCAGAGTTGTTTGCAAACAGCTCGTTATCCTTTTCTAGGCGTCTGACTATTTTATGTCTTAGGCTTGTGTTCTGGGAGCCGGGATGACCTTTGATAAGAATTGTGCTGCCATTAGATCAATCGTGAGGCCAAGAGGAGAAGGTTGCCTCCACTAGGAGGTTGAGGACCTTGCCCACCTTGGGGCACCCAGAATGACCCTGGCGGCTTCGTTTTGGACTGTCTCCAGTTGGTCTTTATATTTTCTCTTAATGCCAATCAGAGCAAGGGAGGCATAGTCTACAATGGGCCTGACAGCATGTACATAAAATGATCTTAGTACTCTGTGTCTGGCCCCTATGCATCTTGATTTTGTTTGGTCGACCAGGTGCTGGACCTCCTTGCGGAAGGAGAGGGTCCGGTCTATCCTTACCCCAAGGTAGAGGTAGTCCTGAACCCACTCCAAGTCCGTTCCCTGGATTTTCAGACGTGTGCCTTGAACTCTCTGTCTCGGAGCCATGGCTTTGGATTTAGCTGCAGATATCTTTAGTCCTGTCCTGCAAAAAAAACCACTCCTCGGTTTACAAGGTCCGACAATGCTGGGCTTTTTTTAGGCAGTATTGTCCATTGGAGATGATAGCAAGATCGTCGCATAGGAGATATTTTGCACCCCACTGGAGGTTTATGTTGAGGATACAGGACATTAATGTGTTAAAAAGGGCTGGACTGAGAACCCCACCCTGTGGCGTTCCATTCTCTAGTGGCATGTGCTGTGATAGGTGACCTTGGAATTTGACTCTGGCTGTTCTATTCGTAAAGTAGTCACCTATCCAAGCCAAGAGCTTACCTCTGATTCCTTTTTGGATCAGGCTCTCCTGAATGGCAAGAGGACTTGCCAATTCAAAAACCTTCTCCAGTCAAGGAATACTGCCACAGATGTGCCCGTGCTTATTGTGCTCAAGAGCGTGGCTATGCTGTGTGCTGTGCTCATGCCCCTGGCGAACCCGTGGAGATGTTCATGTGGGGGTCCCATTTTCCATCGGAGCCGGTTCAGTACCATCCTCTCGGCAGTCTTGGCCAGACAGCTGAGGAGAGAGATGGGCGGGACTTTCCCGGCTCCTTTGGTTTAGGGATGGGAAATATGGTAGCCCTCTTCCAACTCTGAGGTAGAGTGGAAGTTTCCCAGGACTTGTTGATGAGTTGCAGGAATGCAAGCTCACCTACTAGTCCCAGGTGGGAAATGATGGGGTACGAGATCCCGTCAGAGCCCGGGGCTGGGTTACAACTGGCTTTATATGCATTTCTATTCCCTCAGAGAAAAGATACGTCTGAGTTATCGGGGTTCGGCTGCCCTTTCTCTGAAGTGAGCAAGTCTGCCTGGTTGTAGGCGTTCTTGTTTTTGCCCCCGGTTGGCTGGCAGGCTGTCGCTACTCGTTCTCGCAGAGAACTCGTGCGCCAGTCTGTTGGCCTCTGAAATGGGGGTCATGGTGCGTGCATCTCGGGGCTGAGCGGCTGGTAGCTTGCTTTTACCCATTTCCATAGCTCTAAGAGGGTGGTATGGTGATCGAAGGACTCACACCATTCCAGCCCCTTTCTTGCCTGACTCTGCTGGCATTTTCCTTGGATCCCTGACAGCCTCCCTTAGGAGGGCTAGGTTGTCAGGGGTTCTTTTGTCTTCAGAAATGTTTTCAGCACATATTTATCCTGTGGTTGACTTTCCCCAATCTAGTCATTAAAATACCAGGCATCTTTGTGAATTACAATCAGGTTTTCAATGTGTATTAACACTAGTTTACCCTTTAAAATTGCTAAAAAACCCAAATAATAATCCAATGCAATGAAAAGGATCATAAAATTCATTGCTGTACTCAATATGTCTTAATTAAAATATCTTTTGCTCAGAGGTAATGACGGTGGTGGTGCAATCTCGTCTTGAGGTGTTACCAAACAAAAAAAGGAAACCAATTTTAACCCTCACCCGAGATTGATTTAGCCCATTTTTCACTCCATATACATATGCAAAAAATTGAAATCGCAAAGACTATAATCAATAGCTTAAAAATGTATCCGTATAAAATATGCCTAATAAGAATAACCTCAACAGTAACGACTCAATTCGTGGCGATTAATATGCTTGCGACCCCCACTCATCTTTTAACATGTTATAGTAGCCGTTCTTACATCCCTAATACATCTCCATAATAAAATGAAATTCAATTAAAAGGATCATGGAACTCTTGTTGTAGTCACCATGACTTTATTTTGACTTACTACATAAATATAATGAGATAACCACTCACATGTTTGTAGTATCATCTTATACAAGTAAAAGCTGAATTAAATGAAAAGATAACCACTCCATGTTTGTATTATCATCTTATACAAGTAACAGCTGAATTACTGAATAGATAACCACTCACATGTTGTATGTATCATCTTATACAAGTAACAGCTGAATTACTGAATAGATTGAATAGTCGCTGTTTTTATGTTACTTCGAGAGCATTAATAGGATTTTTAACGCAAATGCATAAAATCAAAGTGAATTTGGGTTTCCTTCCCCACGTGTCCGTTATCCCAGTATGTCTTGCTAATTAGCCTCAAGGGCTTATAATACTTTTCCAAACGTGTTCCTGCCTTATTTCTTTAATTGATAATTCTTTTTTCAATCTATAATGCAAACTAGATGTTCGGCTTTCCCTTAAGGCTCTGTGTATATTTATATACATACATTTACCAAATCTGTGACCTAGAGGCTGCAGTGGCCAAGTGGTTAGAAAATTGGACTCAAGACTGTCACGAGGGCAATCTGAGTTCGAGGGTTCGAGTAACGGAAGGGCGTGTTTTGTACCCTTGGGCAAGGAACTTCACTCGCTTGCCTACATAGGCACTGGTGGCAGGCCAGCCAAACAGGCCGGTCCCAAGCCCGGGGAAAATGGAGAGCGTTAGCGTCAGGAAGGGCATCTGACCATAAAAGCTATCTGCCAGAACCTGATCATCATCGCGACCCCATATAAGAATGGGATAAAATTAGGAAAAAAAAAATTATTGTGACGCGCGGTGGGCCCAGTGGTTAGGCATCGGACTCAAGACTGTTACGATGGGAATCTGAGTTCGAGGTTCGAGTCACCGAACCCACGCGTTGTTCCCTTGGGTAAGGAACTTCACCTCAGTTGCCCACCAGCACTGTTTTTGGGGAAGCCGTCCAAGTCAGTGCCGGTCCAAGCCCAGGTAGAGAGGGATGGTTTTCAGGATGGGCATCCACCATAAAAGATATCTACCAGAACCTGATCACTGGCAACCCCATATAAGAATGGGATAAGCTAAGAAAAAAAAAATCTGGACCTTGAAGTTTCACTCCCTTTCTGCTATAAAAAAGAAAAGTGTAAACATCGATTATGGCTTCTCCGTTTTATGATGTAAGAAAAAGACGAGTCGCACAGAATGCGGAAATAGCTCTTCAGTAAATTATCCAATATTTATACTTCCTAACCCCCTAGAAATTGTCTACACTACCTGCTTACAAGTATACAGGAAAAAAAGGTTCTATGCAATAGTAACCCACTTTGCTGGTTATTGTAATTTTGTTTTTCAGGAGCTATCTAATATATTTTGTTTTTTGTCCCCAAGAATTTAACCAAACTTACTTCCTGAACACTCCGCTTTATCTTTTTCACCCGTCTACAAATATGAGGTAAGAGATGGAACTAGAGAAGTTGTAAACTTTTTGGGGACGGTCACTATGCCCACGGACTGTGGTAATTTACTTTATTGGGAAATGCGCACTCAGACACCACTTTTAAGTAACACATGCATCTATTTCTTAATCACCCATACAAAGAGAGACAATTTTTTACACTGGCCCCTGAATAAAAACTTGCTACTCGCCTCTTCAATATTTTCTGGTTCAACTTAAGGAACATCATAACATATGAAGAAAAAATTACATATCAACACATCCTTTGGGTATAATTTTCATTGTGTCACTAATTGCTGTAGTGGCGGAAAAAAGGTAAAGACCGTTTTAAGCTATTTTTATCTTCAAAATCAAAACCCTTTCCTTAATTGTTGACATATTTTTTCTCTCTAGCAATGGCTCTTTATCATAACAGTAACCGCCTGGTCGCTAGTTTGCTCGATCCGCGGGAACAAGCGATGATCGCACGAGGGATGGCCGCTTGCTATTTGCCACGCCACGATCACGTGAGCAGACGACTCCTCATGATTCGCCAGGCAAGCCACCCCCCTCAATCACGCGAGGGGGGGTCGCTTGTGACTGGTGTTTCCTTGTTCGGTGATTCCCACCTTCATGTATGCATATGCCTAATCCTCACTTGTGAATGAACTTTTGATGAGGAAACACCTTGTTCAAAATGCAGCAGCCCGGGGCCTTTCATCTCGCTTGACATTTTTGAGTTAAAAAGTAATTTGAAATAAAGTAAAACCCGTATTAAGATCCTTCCCCACCTTCAGTGCTTTTTCTCTTTTGCAGGTGACACAGGCTTACAGTAGGCATAGTCAGCTACTGGAGAATGCAACCAGGCTTCTACTGGGGGGTTAGAGGACAGAAAACTGCCTTACTCTCTTAGCTATTGCTGTACCAAAAGTTAAAAGTTTTTGATCCCTTCAGGACTACGAAATTTGAGCCAAGGGGGCGTACCTGGTCCGTTACCCATGATGAATGATACCCCCGCTACCCCTTCTCCTCCTCAAAGAAGACTCATGACCAGTCTTTGACGAATTCGACTATGAACAACCAAACCCCACTAATGACAAACGAGACCACTTTTTAAAATCCCCCCTGAGAATGCAAGGTTCGCGAATGTAAAATGCATGAATGAAAATCAATTGCTTTTTAAAGTGAACCCTTTCATCTAAAAGGTCCTTGATG
This sequence comes from Penaeus monodon, assembly GCF_015228065.2. Lineage (NCBI taxonomy): Eukaryota > Metazoa > Arthropoda > Malacostraca > Decapoda > Penaeidae > Penaeus > Penaeus monodon. Next base: position 29,490,804 of record NC_051390.1, read on the forward strand.
GTCAAGTGGATTTTACTTTGTCAAAAAATTTCGAGATGAAAGCCTCCTTGTTAAAGTACACAATAACTCCCAGCTTAAGGATTTATTTAGTTAACGCAAATTCATGATCTTCGAGTTTAAAAATACTATTCCTATTGGCTCAAATGCCTAAAGGGAGTAACCTTTCACAGGGATTTGAGGATGATGGAAGAAAGTGAAAGTGACCTTTGCTTTTAAATAAAATCCCTGATTTTGTCAATATTGGATATGAACATGTCCAAGTAAGACCTACATCCAAAAGCCAAAGCATTGTAATAGATACCAAAAATTCGGAGACACCCATTTAGATGTATGATAAAAGGGATCTGTAAATGGTTGAAGCAAAAGACACCACACATGTACTAGCCAGAGTTCCAAATGCTAAAATGTGGAGGTTTCCCCCTCAGTCAAATCTGCTGAGTGCAGCATCCTGAAGAAGAGACTGGGAAAAATTAGCATATATGAGAAGGCATGAAGTTAGTTTTTACTGAAGCTAAAAAGAAAGTGGAAAGTTTGACACACCCAAAACCCGATACTTCCTATGCGCCGTAACTAATACCC
>NC_051390.1:29491482-29496482 GCF_015228065.2 Penaeus monodon
TCCAAAAAAAGGTGTCTGAGTGCTATTCCCAAAAGTACATTACCAACCCTTGGGATAGGCCCGGTTAAAAGATACAACTTCAGTTCCATTCCCTTCCCCAAGAAGGTAAAATAAGAGCGGAGTGTTCAGGAAGTAAAGTTGGTTAATTCTTAGGCACAAACTAAAATATTAGATAAGCTCCTGAAAAACAAAATTACAATAAAACCAGCAAAGGGGGTTACTATGCCATAGAAACCTTTTTTCCTGTATACTTGAAACCCAGGTAGTGTAGACAATTTCTAGGGGTTAGGAAGTAAAAATATTGGAAATTTACTGAAGAGCTAGTCCGCTTCTGTGCTGACTCGTCTTTTCTTACTCATAAACGGAGAAAGAAATAATCGATGTTTACACTTTCTTTTTATACCCAGAAAGGAGTGCACTTCAAGGTCACAGATTTTTTTTCTTAGCTTTATCCACTTATATGGGTTTCCCCCCATGATCAAGGTTCGGGCAGATATCTTTTATGGCTGATGCCCATCCGGGACACCATCCCTCTCTACCTGGGCTTGGGGCCCGGCACTGACTTGGATGGCTTGCCAAACATGGCTAGGTAGGCAACTGGGTGAAGTTCCTTACCCAAGGGAACAACGGTCGGTTCGGTTGACTCGAACCCTCAACTCAGATTCCCATGTAACAGTCTTGAGTCGATGCTAACACTCGGCCACCGCGGTCACATAATTTTTTTCCTATTTTAAACCCATTCTATATGGGTCGCGATGATGATCAGTTCTGGCAGATGGGTTTATGGTCAGATGCCCTTCTGACGCTAACCGCCCTCCTTTTACCCGGGCTTGGGCCCGGCACTGTTTTGGCTGGCCTGCCCACCCAGTGCCTATGTAGGAACGAGGTGAGTTCCTTCCCCAAGGTACAACCGCCTTCCGTTGACTCGAACCCTCGAACTCAGATTGCCTCGTGACAGTCTTGAGTCCAATTTTCTAACCACCTTGGCACATGCACCTCTAGGTCACCCGACTGGTAAATGTATGTATATAAATATACAATAGCCTTTAAGGGGAAAACCCAAATCTAGTTGCATTATAGATTGCAAAAAGAATTCAATTAAAGAAATAAGGCGGAAACGTTTTTAAAAGTATTATAATGCCCCTTTAGGCTAATTTCAAGACATGCTGGGATAAAGACACGGGGGGAAAGGAACCCAAATTCCCTTTTGATCTTAATTTGCTTTAAAATCCCATTAATGTCCGAAAATAACATAAAACAGCGACTATTTAATCTATTCAGTAATTTGCTTTACTTTTATAAGATGATACATACAAACGTGAGTGGTTTCTATTTCAGTAATTCAGTGTTCTTGTATAAGATGATACATACAAACATGTTGAGTGGTTATCTCATTTATATTTATGTAGTAAGTCAAATAAAGTCATGGTGACTAAAACAAGAGTTCCATGATCCTTTTAATTGAATTTCATTTTATTATGGAGATGATTAGGGATTTAAGAACGGCTACTATAACATGTTAAAAGATGAGTGGAGGTCGCAAGCATATTAATCGCCACGAAGTTGAGTCGTTACTGTTGAGTTATTCTTATTAGGCCTATTTTATTACGGATACATTTTAAGCTATTGATTATAGTCTTTGGGCGAGTAAATTTTTTTTGCATATGTATATGGAGTGAAAAAGGGCAAAATCAATCTCGGTGAGGGTTAAAATTGGTTTCCTTTTTTTTGTTTGGTACACCTCAAGACGAGATTGCCCCCACACCGTCATTACCTCTGAGCAAAAGATATTTTAATTAAGACTATTGAGTACAAGCAATGAATTTTATGATCCTTTTCATTGCATTGGATTATTATTTGGGTTATTTAGCAATTTAAGGTAAACTACTGTTAATACACATTGAAAACCTGTTGTAATTCCAAAGATGCCTGGTATTTTAATGACAAAGATTAGGGAAGTCAACCACAGGATAAATATGTCCCTGAAAACTTTTTCTGAAGACAAAGACCCCTGACAACCTAGCCCTCCTAAGGGAGGCTGTCAGGGATGCCAAGGAAAATGCCAGCAGAGTCAGGCAAGAAAAGTGGCTGGGAATGGTGTGAGTCCTTCAAATCCCCATACCACCCTCTTAGAGCTATGGCAATGGGTCAAGCAAGCTACCAGCCGCTCAGCCCCGAGATGCACCACCATGACCCCCAGTCAGAGGCCAACAGACTGGCGCACCGAGTTCTCTGCGAGAACGAGTAGCGACAGCCTGCCAGCCAAACCGAGGGCAAGACAAGAACGCCTACAACCAGGCAGACTTGCTCACTTCAGAGAAAGGGCAGCCGAACCCATAACTCAGACGTTATCTTTTCTCTGAGGGAACTAAGAAAATGCATATAAACCCAGTTGTAACCCAGCCCGGGCTCTGACGGGATCTCGTACCCCATCATTTCCCACCTGGGACTAGTAGGTGAGCTTGCCATTCCTGGCAACTCATCAACAAGTCCTGGGAAACTTCCCCCCCCCCCTCTACCTCAGAGTTGGAAGAGGGCTACCATATTTCCCATCCCTAAACCAAAGGAGCCGGGAGTACCGCCCCATCTCTCTCCTCAGGCTGTCTGGCCAAGACTGCCGCGAGGATGGTACTGAACCGGCTCCAAAGGGAAAATGGGACCCCCACAGAACATCTCCACGGGTTTCCGCCAGGGCATGAGCACAGCACACAGCATAGCCACGCTCTTGAGCCAATAAGCAAGGCCACCCTGTGGCGTATTCCTTACCTGGAGAAGGTTTTTGAATTGGCAATCCTCTTGCCATTCAGGAGAGCCTGATCCAAAAAGGAATCAGAGGTAAGCTCTTGGCTTGGATAGGTGACTACTTTACGAATAGAACAGCCAGAGTAAAATTTCCCAAGGTCCCCCTACCACAAATCCCACTAGAGAATGGAACGCCACAGGGTGGGGTTCTCAGTCCAGCCCTTTTTAACACATTAATGTCCTGTATCCTCAACATAAACCTCCCAGTGGGGTGCAAGATCATCTCCTATGCAGACGATCTTGCTATCATCTCCAATGGACAATACTGCCTAAACAAAGCCCAGCATTGTCTGGACCTTGTATCCGAGGAGTGTTGCAGGACAGGACTAAAGATATCTGCAGCTAAATCCAAAGCCATGGCTCCGAGACAGAGAGTTCAAGGCACACGTCTGAAAATCCAGGGAACGGACTTGGGAAAGTGGGTTCAGGACTACCTCTACCTTGGGGAAAGGGATAGCCCGGACCCTCTCCTTCCGCAAGGAGGTCCAGCACCTGGGTCGACCAAACAAAATCAAGATGCATAGGGGCCAGACACAGAGTACTAAGATCATTTTATGTACATGCTGTCAGGCCCATTGTAGACTATGCCTCCCTTGCTCTGATTGGCATTAAGAGAAAATATAAAGACCAACTGGAGACAGTCCAAAACGAAGCCGCCAGGGTCATTCTGGGTGCCCCAAGGTGGGCAAAGGTCCTCAACCTCCTAGTGGAGGCAAACCTTCTCCTCTTGGCCTCACGAATTGATCTAATGGCAGCACAATTCTTATCAAAGGTCTCCAGGCTCCCAGGAACACAAGCCAAAGGGACATAAAATAGCCCAGACGCCTAGAACAGGATACGAGCTGTTTGCAAACAACTCCTGGCTGTCTCACACAGCCAGGGTGTTAATACGCCATCAGCTCAAAGAACCACTTCTCGCCAAGGGCATGGACTCCCATCACCCTGACTTTGTCGAAACTCCGCTGTGGGCACAAACCTCAATAGAGATCTCGGTCATGAGACTGGCAAGCAAAAAGAATGAATATTGTATGCCTAGCCTAAAGCAGAAACCTCAAAGGGTCATTGCAACCATCACCCCTCCGGCAGCAGAACATATTACACGGATGGATCGGTCGATCCTTGACCCACCCCTGCAGGCGCCGGCTTCGCAGCAAGGGGTGCCACAAAATCCATGAGGGTAAAAGACACGCTTTCCTCGCTACAGGCAGAGGCAGTTTGCTATCATGGGAACACTGAGCCACGCGTCCATGAGGGAAGGACACGTGGTCATTACACACAGACTCCAAAGGAGCCATTGACTGTCTTCAGCAGCGCTCACCCACTGACAATATCTACCTTCTGACTACCATCCTCACACTGGCACAGAGGATTCTTGCACAGGGTAGAAGAATTATCATAAACTGGGTTCCCAGCTTCCCAGCCACATAGGGATCAGAGGGAATGAGCTTTCTGACAGATTAGCCGAAGGTGGCAGAGGTATGCCCCCTAATCCCATGAGAATACATCAGAGCCGAAGATTACTTAGGAGGAAGTGTACGGTGACGGCCACCTCCTTTCCCCCCGCAGCTTGACAAGAGGAAACGAGATCCTCCCCCTCGGCCAGTTGGTACTCAGATGCCACAGGCTATGAACCACTGGCACTCTCTGAAATAAACAACAGAGGTACCGAAGTCATTCTGCACAGAATGCGCTTAGGTTACCACTGTTCATGGCAGATCATATAAACAATAGAAAGTGAAGAGAGGTGTTTCATGCATTGCGGCGAGCCGAACGCCATACTTGTACATTACTTAGAGAATTGTGTGCACACGCAATTCCTAAGACAAAGCCCGCAGAACACAGCCGTCGTGCTGGTAAAGAGATTATGCGAGATGCTTACACCACGGCTACAGGAGCGCCTGCTGGCAATCCCACCGCCACGGTAAGCACCGAGTGTCAGATAAACAAATGAGACAGCCATAAAAAGGGTAGAAGAATCATCATAAACTGGGTTCCCAGCTTCCCAGCCACACAGGGATCAGAGGGAATGAGCTTGCTGACAGATTAGCCAAAGTTGGCAGGGGTATGCCCCCTAATCCCATGATAATACATCAGAGCCGAAAATTACTTAGGAGGAAGTGTACGGTGACGGCCACCTCCTTCCCCCTGCAGCTTGACAGAGAGGAAACGAGATCCTCCCCCTCGGCCAGCTGGTACTC
>NC_051390.1:29506757-29516464 GCF_015228065.2 Penaeus monodon
GGAATTCATTGTAAGCTACATGGTCCAAAATCAAGCTAATATGGGTCCCAGCCACTCTGGTACCATGCAATGACGGCTGCAATTAGCGGGTCAACTGGATCTGGACCTTAGCATAGTCCGTACAGATCTCAGGTGTTTTGTGTCTCTTATAAAAGCAAAAATACATCTCCTGTGGCAAAGTGAGTGGACCAACCTCCAACTCACACACAAAAACAACAAAAAATAGAACTGTGGGACACAGCCCACAGGAAGGAAGAAGGGAGGAGGTGGTGTTGGCCCGCCTTAGGGTCAACAGCACAAGATTACCCACCTCACTCCCTACATTGAAAAAATTTCCCCCACAATGCCACCCAACCTGCAATAGCCCCTACCATAACCATTCTCACAATTCAATTACAAATACAAGAATAACATTAAAATTATTTCTAAATAAAAAAAAGATTCACAACTAATCTTTATCAAATGATGAAAAAATAATAATAAAGTAATCACTTTTTTAAGGGAGACAAAACTTTATGACCTTTATAGATTGACAGAATAAATAGGATCCATTGGCTTAATAACCTTGGCCACATGCCGCTGGTTGATACCCAAAGAAATCCAACAAAAAAAAAAAAAAAAAAAAAAAAATGTTCACACTCGTGTTTAAGCTTTTGATGAGTCAACCTCTTAAACGCAGAAGCACAATACAAAGTCTTGTGCCACAGAGATACCCTGGAGCCCGGGGCCTCTGTCTCGCTCTAATTGTTTTTCTGAGTTTCTTAAAGAAAATTAATTTAAAGTAAAATCCTGTAATTACGAACATTATTGTGCTTTGCCAGCACCTTCAGTGCTTTGTTTTTGCAGGTGACACGAGGCTACAGTAAGCGTAGTCAGCCTCCCACCTCAGACCCGCAGCTCTCTTCTACACCAGGGTAGCCCTTACGGGCATTGACCCTGGGTAGGGAGGCCCAGTAGTCTGGGGCGTCCTTTGGGCACTTTTTCTCCATTCTAAAATTTTCCTCTATCATGTGACTTCCCTGAGCCTACCGGAGTACCCGTGGGGGCTCCCGTATTCGCCTGGGGGGGGGGGGCACCGACTTACCGTCCTGCGCACTAGGCAAGTTCGGCGGTAAGGAGTGTTCCTCCACATAACTCGATCCTCTCTGTGGTACTGGAGAACGCAACCAGGCTTCCACTGGGGGGTAGAGGACGAAAACTGATTTACTCTCTCTTAGCTATTGCTGTTAGGTTGATAACCAAAAGTTAAGAGTTTAAATCCCTTCAGGAGAACGATTTTGAGCAAGGGGTCGGACCTGGTCCGATACCCAAGGGAAGATCCCGGCTACCCCTTCTCCTCCTCAAGGAGGAGGGGGCGACCATGACCACTCTAGACAAATTCGACCCTGAACAACGGAACCCCACTAACTGACAAACGAGAAGACCACTTTTCAAAATCCCCACCGAGAATGCAAGGTTTGCGATGTAAAATGCGTGAATGAAAATCAATCGCTTTTGAACGTGAACCCCTTATCATCAAAAAGGTCCTTGATGGTCAAGTGGACGGCGATTTTGATTTTGTCAAAAATTACGAGATGGAAGCCTCCTTGTCAAAGTAACCAATACAACTCCCAGATTAAGAATTTACTGAAGCTGACGCAAATTCATGATCTTCGAGTTAAAGTAACTATTCCTATTGGCCCAAATACCTGTAAGGGAGTAATCTTTACAGGGATTTGAGGACGATGGAAGGGAAGTGAAATTCTTGAGAGCATGAAGGACCAAGACGTAGTGGACGTTCATTGTATGACCAAGAAGGACGGGAAGTGCAAACGAAAACTGGACTGTGTTTTCTGACCTTTGCTTAACAAATCCCAGATATGTCACGTCGGTATGAACGTGTTCAAGTAAGACCTTATATCCAAAAGCCAATGCTTGTAATAGATGCCAAAAATTCGGACACACCTCATTAGATGCATGATAAAGATCAAGTAAATTTGTTGCGTAAATGTGCTGAAGCCATGACACCATTACTTGTACTAGCCAAATCTCCAAATGTGTTTAATTGTGGAGGTCCCCATCAGTCAGGATCTGCTGAGTGCATCCTGAAGAAGGAAAACTGAGACATTAGCATATATGAGAAGCATGAAGTTAGTTATCTGAAGCTAAGAGGAAAGTGGAAAGTTTGACACACAAACCCATACTTCCTATGCTGAAGCAGTAACTAACCACCCCTAGTGCAAAGTAATGTCAGTCAAAGCTTGCAGCTAAGGATAAGGAAATTGCTGAACTTAAACAAACGGTTAAAGAATTAAATATTAAAGTATTATCATTTGACCAAATTGGTTGATAAAATTGACTGCATCAACCCAGTCTAAACATCATAAGGAGGATGATACAGAATCACAGTCCGGAGCGCACCTTCCCGTCCGGCTACTCCTGTGAGGACTTCGTCTGGCTCGCGAGTCGGTTTCTCGTGAAGAAGCAGATCGCAATCTGCCCCGTCGTCTCCCTCGCCAGGAGGTGCAGGACATGGAGGCTTCTGTCTCCAAACCATCCCGAGGGAGAGGTCCCCGGGAAGCGAGGGAGAGGAGGCGTCCCCTCCCAAAAAAAGAAGAAAAAAAACTGGTGGACAAGGCACTTCCAAACCCATAAAACGTAATCTTCGCGTCGACCATTATACAATGGAACTGTCGAAGTCTTAGATCTAAAGTAAATGACCTTAAATTATTAGCCTCGTCCTATGCTCCCGATATTATAGTTCTCCAAGAAACGCATTTAACACACCTCGTCTCTGACGAGGTCGTTTCGCTGAGGAACTACCTTTTTATGTCGGAAGGATCGTGAGGGTAGGGGTGGAGGCGGAGTCGCCATGTACATCCACCAAAGCCTCCCTTTTACAGAAGTGACTATTGATTCTACTTTGGATTTGTCGCATGCAAAGTAAAAATTAATGGCACGTATCTGGCTATATGTTCACTTTATTGTCCACCTGATGCAGTGATAGCCTATGATGGGGCTCTTTGCTCTTCAGGAACGTCTGCCACAAAATAAAGTAATTTTAGCTGATTTTAATGCCTCATCATACGTTATGGGGTTCCCTGCGGGTGGATGGTAGGGGAGAGCAAGTAGTTAAGTTGCTTAATGAGTCTGATCTAGTCCTTCTGAATGATGGTAGTCCGACGCGGGTGGACGATAATACCGGTAATTTGAGCTTTATTGACTTATCACTGGTCTCTTCATCAATAGCAGCCAAGTGCCTGTGGCACACCATTGACGACTCGTTGGGAAGCGATCATCTTTTCCTATTTTGATTAAATATTCATGCGACACAGTGAGAACGCCTTCAGCGCCTAAATTTAACGTAAAACGAGCAGACTGGGTCGCCTTCACAAGGAGCGTCAAGCTCGAACTTGTTGGAGAAACCATTGATGATAAAGTAAACAATATTCAGAATTCGATTATAGAAGCAGCATTGCTATCCATTCCTAAAACTTCGACAGATAGCGTTAAGCATAGAGTTCCATGGTGGACACCAGATTGCCGCAGGGCGCTGTGCCGACGCAATAAGGCCTACAGGCTTTTCAAAAAAAACATCACAAATGAGAACTTTTGCATATACAAACTAGCAAGAGCTAGGGCTCGTAGAGTAATATTCAGACAAGCAAAAAGAGACTCCTGGCGGAGCTTTGTCTCTACAATAAACAGAACACCAAAATATCAGAGGTTTGGTCCACTATCAATAAAATCAATAAGAAAAAACATCTTCAAAATCAATAACATCATTGAGGGAACCAATTTTCGATTCACCTAAGACATTGCTAATGCACTCGCCAGGCAGTTCTCTCATACAAGCAGCTCAGCTAATTACCATCCCACCTTCTGACCACAAGGAAGAGCTGAGCTGCAACCAATTCACTTTGCCACAGGAGATGACTTGATTAAATAAAGACCTAACAATGGATGAGCTTGTCCGAGGAAAGAACTTGACCAAACAAAAAAAGAACAAAGGAGAACATCCCCAGACCCCGAGAAGCCTGTAGAGGAACATCCCCAGGCCCCGATGAGATCGATATGAGATGATGAAGCATCTTAATCATGATGACATGATTAAGTTGCTAGAAGTGTACAATGAAATTTGGAAAAGCCACACTTTTCCAAAACTCATGGCACTTCGCCCACATCATTCCCATATTGAAAGGAGGGGGTAATCCCAGACTTGCCATCTCCTACCGCCCAATTCGTTGACAAGTTGCAAGGTCATGGAACGAATTGTTAACAGTAGGCTATTGCATTTTTTAAATTCCAGTAATTTACTAGTTGACGAGCAGTGCGGCTTCCGCAAGGGACGCCAAATCTCGATCAGCTAGTAAAGCTGGACAGTCATATTCCAAGAGGCCATTGCCAAAAAAGATTTTTTGATTTCAGTATTTTTAGATATAGAAAAAGCCTACGACATGACATGGCGATATGGCCTACTCAGAAAACTTTATGCTTTGGATTACGTGGAAACTTGCCTTGTTTTATTCAAAATTTCATTTCTGACAGAACTTTTGCTGTCAAATTATTTTCCGACAATGTCACTTTTTCGGACATTTTTGTCCAGGCAAACGGGGTCCCACAAGGAAGTGTCTTGTCACCAACATTATTTCTATGTATGATCAATGACATCTTACCAGCTCCTCCTCGGAATCTTAAATACTCACTGTACGCTGATGATTGTGCATTATGGCACTCCAGCAATAATGCAGAATTCTCAGCAAATCGCATTCAATTGGCACTGGATATGATTCATAACTGGGGCCTCCAGTGGGGTTTTAAGTTTTCCATTCGAAGAGTATTGGGGTAATTTTTTCACGTAGGAGAAAGCCGAACATCAGGCTAACTCTAGACAACCACCCAATACCTATTCAAAATTCTGCAAATTTTTAGGTACTTTTTGATAGTAGACTCAATTGGGAAAAACCACATTGGTCAGTTAAAGAATAAATGTCAAAAAGCACTGAATTTATTAAAGTGCATTTCTGGTAACAAATGGGGAGCTGATAGACAGTCTTTGCTATGGTATATAAAGCCCTGATTAGGTCTAAAGTAGATTATGGGTTTAATCGTGTATGGTTCGGCATCGAGAACAAGTTTGAAAGGATTGGATGGTGTGCAGAATGCCTGTTTGCGTGTGTGTCTTGGAGCCCTGAAGTGCACTCGGATCGAGCGTCTTGAGGTGGAGTCAGGAGTACCTCCCTCCGACTCAGACGCGGCCAGTTAGCCTTGAGCTATGCCGCAAAGGTGGCTCGAGTCCCGAGCCACCCTAATGGCAATAGTGGCATTAGGCCCTTTGCCACGAGACTCCACGACCTCGTCGAGAAAGTCGGTATAGATCTCTCTACCATCGATACCCTGGTTCAGTCAAATATAGCGCCATGGGAAACTCCCAATTTTTCCATCATGGGCTTCCATCAGCTAAGGCCATGTCGCCGGAGGTGGAGGTACGACAGAGGTTCAGAGAGATCCTTATTAAACATCTCCCTTTTTTTCATATATATACCGACGGCTCCAAGACAGAAGAGTGTGTGGGTGCGGGTGTATGGTCGACTGAATGTGAACTAAAGTTCAGACTGCCGAATCATACATCGATCTTTCTTGCTGAACTTTTTGCCATTGATAAAGCCATTGATTTTGCACTATCGACGACCCACGATAGAATAGTAATTTTCTCGATTCCTTAAGTTCACTTAAAGCCATTAAATCATTAGAAACCACCAAAAATGAACTTCTGGGTAATATCATTCGTAAGCTACATGGTGCCAATAAATCAATCAAGCTAATATGGGTACCAGGCCACTCTGGTATCCATGGCAATGAGCAGGCTGACAAATAAGCCGGGGCAACTGGCGATCTGGACCTTAGCATAGTCCGTACAGATCTCAGGTGTTTTTGTGTCTCTTATAAAAGCAAAAATACATCTCCTGTGGCAAAGTGAGTGGACCAACCTACAAATACAACAATAAGATCAAAACAACAATAAAACTGTGGGACACAGCCCACAGGAAAGAAAGAAGGGAGGAGGTGGTATTGGCCGCTCAGGGTCAATGCCACCAGAATTACCCACCTCACTCCCTATATTGAAGAAAACTTCCCTCCACAGTGCCTACAGTGCACACCAACCTCACAATAGCACATTCTAAATCTTGCAAAATACATAATCAATAGAAACTTAAAAATTATTTCAGATAAAAAATAACTTTACAACAACAATCTTTATCAAATGATGAAAAAATATAAGTAAAGTAATAACTTTTCTAAGGGAGAAAAAACTTTATGACCTTATCTAGATTGACAGAATAAATAGGATCCATTGGCTTAATAACCTTGGCCACATGCCGCTGGTTGATAGCCAAGAAATCCAACAAAAAAAAAAAAAAAAAAAGATGCTATGACACTCGTGTTTCAGCTTTGTGAGCTAACACCTTTTAAAGCCAGTAACAACAAAACAAAGTCTTGTGCCACAAGAGTTACCCTGGAGCCGGGGCCTCTCGTCTCGCTTGACATTGTTGTTCTGAGTTTTTAACGTAAATTAAAGTAAAGTAAAATCCTGTAATTACAGAATTTTTGTGCTTTGCCAGCACCTTCAGTGCTCTTGTTTTTTGCAGGTGGACACGAGACTACAGTAGGCGTAGTCAGCCCCCCACCACAGACCCGCAGCTCTCGTCAACACCAGGGTAGCCCTTACGGGCATTGACCCCTGGGAGGGAGGCCCAGTAGTCTGGGGCGTCCTTTGGGCGCACTTTTTCTCCATATCTAAAATTTTCCTCTATCATGTGACTTCCTGAGCCTACCGGAGTACCCTTGTGGGCTCCCGTATCGCCTGGGGGGTGGGCACCGACTTACCGTCCTTCGCACTGGGCAAGTCGGCGGTAAGGGAGTGTCCTCCACATAACTCGATCCTCTCTGTGGTACTGGAGAACGCAACCAGGCTTCCACTGGGGGGTAGAGGACAAAATACTGATTTACTCTCTCTTAGCTATGCTGTTAGTTGATACCAAAAGTTAAGAGTTTTTAAATCCCTTCAGGAGAACGATTTGAGCAAAGGGGTCGGACCTGGTCCGATCCCCGGGATGGATGATACCCCGGCTACCCCTTCTCCTCCTCAAGGAGGAGGGGCGACTCATGACCACTCCTTGACAAACTCGACCTGAACAACGGAACCCCCACTAACGACAGAACGAGAAGACCACTTGTCAAACCCCCCCACCGAGAATGCAAGGTTCGCGAATGTAAAATGCGTGAATGAAAATCAATCGCTTTTGAACGTGAACCCCTTTATCATCAAAAAGGTCCTTGATGGTCAAGTGGACGGCGATTTTGATTTGTCAAAAAATTGCGAGATGGAAGCCTCCTTGTTAAAGTACAATACAACTCCCAGATTAAGGATTTACTTAAGCTGACGCAAATTCATGATCTTCGAGTTAAAGTAACTATTCCTATTGGCCCAAATACCTGTAAGGGAGTAATCTTTCACAGGGATTTGAGGACGATGGAAGAAAGTGAAATTCTTGAGAGCATGAAGGACCAAGACGTAGTGGACGTTCATTGTATGACCAAGAAGGACGGGAATGTGCGAACGAAAACTGGACTGTGTTTTTTGACCTTGCTTTAAACAAAATCCAGAGTATATCAACGTCGGTTATGAACGTGTTCAAGTAAGACCTTATATCCAAAAGCCAATGCATTGTAATAGATGCCAAAAATTCGGACACACCTCATTAAGATGTATTGATAAAGACTCAAGTAAATTTGTATGCCGTAAATGTGCTGAAGCCCATGACACCATTACATGTACTAGCCAGATTTCCAAATGTGCTAATTGTGGAGGTCCCCATCAGTCAGGATCTGCTGAGTGTAGCATCCTGAAGAAGGAAACCGAGACATTAGCATATATGAGAAAGCATGAAGTTAGTTATTCTGAAGCTAAGAGGAAAGTGGAAAGTTTGACACACAAACCCGATACTTCCCATGCTGAAGCAGTAACTAACACCACCCCTAGTGCAAGTAATGTCAGTCAACAGCTTGCAGCTAAGGATAAAGAAATTGCTGAACTTAAACAAACGGTTAAAGAATTAAATATTAAAGTATATCACCTGACCAAATTGGTTGATCAAATGACTGCATCAACCCAGTCTAAACATCATAAGGAGGATGATACTGAATCACAGTCCGGAGCGCACCTTCCCGTCCGGGCTACTCCTGTGAGGACTTCGTCTGGCTCGCGATCGGTTTCTCGTGAGAGAAGCAGATCGCAATCTGTCAGTCGTCTCCCTCACCAGGAGGTGCAGGACATGGAGGCTTCTGTCTCCAAACTATCCCGAGAGAGGTCCCCGGGAAGCGAGGGAGAGGAGGCGTCTCCCTCCCAAAAAAAGGAAAAAAATGGTGGACAAGGCACTTCCAAACCCATAAAACGTAATCTTCGCGTCGACCATTATACAATGGAACTGTCGAAGTCTTAGATCTAAAGTAAATGACCTTAAATTATTAGCCTCGTCCTATGCTCCCGATATTATAGTTCTCCAAGAAACGCACTTAACACACCTCGTCTCTGACGAGGTCGTTTCGCTGAGGAAACTACCATTTATGTCGGAAGGATCGTGAGGGTAGGGGTGGAGGCGGAGGTCGCCATGTACATCCACCAAAGCCTCCCTTTACAGAAGTGACTATTGATTCTACTTTGGATTTGTCGCATGCAAAGTAAAAATTAATGGCACATATCTGGCTATATGTTCACTTTATTGTCCCCCTGATGCAGCGATAGCCTATGATGAGCTCTTTGCTCTTCAGGAACGTCTGCCACAAAATAAAGTAATTTTAGCTGATTTTAATGCTCATCATACGTTATGGGGTTCCCTGCGGGTGGATGGTAGAGGTGAGCAAGTAGTTAAGTTGCTTAATGAGTCTGATCTAGTCCTTCTGAATGATGGTAGTCCGACGCGGGTGGACGATAATACCGGTAATTTGAGCTTTTTTGACTTATCACTGGTCTCTTCATCAATAGCAGCCAAGTGCCTGTGGCACACCATTGACGACTCGTTGGGAAGCGATCATCTTCCTATTTTGATTAAATATTCATGCGACACAGTGAGAACGCCTTCAGCGCCTAAATTTAACGTAAAACGAGCAGACTGGGTCGCCTTCACAAGGAGCGTCAAGCTCGAACTTGTTGGAGAAACCCTTTGATGATAAAGTAAACAATATTCAGAATTCGATTATAGAAGCAGCATTGCTATCCATTCCTAAAACTTCGACAGATAGCGTTAAGCATAGAGTTCCATGGTGGACACCAGATTGCCGCAGGGCGCTGTGCCGACGCAATAAGGCCTACAGGCTTTTCAAAAATAACATCACTAAATGAGAACTTTTGCAATTACAAACTAGCAAAGCTAGGGCTCGTAGATAATAAGACAAGCAAAAAGAGACTCCTGGCGGAGCTTTCTCTCTACAATAAAGCTCACCAAAATATCGAGGTTTGGTCCACTGTAATAAATCAATAAGAACAAACATCGTAAAATTAAAAAACATATCATGAGGAACCCAAAATTTGACAATCCTAAAGACATTGTAATGTACTCGCCAGGCAGTTCTCTACACAAGCAGCTCGCAAATACATCCCTTTCCCGACCCAAGGAAGCGCTGAGCTGCAACATTTACTTGCCACAGAGATGACTTGATTATAAAAT
>NC_051390.1:29516564-29556703 GCF_015228065.2 Penaeus monodon
AAATTTTTTTTTTTTCAGTAAAAGACACATTCATACGAGGCAAGCATGGTTAGAATTTGAACTTTGAAAAATAAGCAAAATATGATTATTTTATGTTGATGATAGTACACAATGATACCTTTTCTAAAATAAAAACTATATGGAATTATGAAATCACTCTTATCTTCACTTCATAAGGAATTCATACAGCTAATATATCTTTTCATGGGTTTCCAGTAAAAAAAATCAACCTCAGGATGCTACTGTTGGTTGTAGGTATATAAATACGGAAAATACTGACCCCACTCAGGCGTCTGATCATTTGTTAATTTATTTGCAAAGATAATGCGCTCAAATGACTGAATGCCAACACTGTAATGGTTTTCTATGCCCAACAGTTATATTTTACAAAAATCAATAAAGAAAACAATTCTATTTGAGGTAATTTATGTAAAAATGGGTTTACTCCTATTAAATGAGGATGACTAAAACAGTTAATTTTATGTGCATTTGTTTACATATCAACCTTTTCAAAAATTAAAACTACCCATTGATCAGCTCCCCCCCCCTTTTTTGGAACATCGGAAAAATTAAATGGCCTTGGAAATTCTCGCCGTTAAATAATTTTACACATACATACTGATGTGCTTCCATAACTCACAAATTTGAACCAATATGTTTATTGTATTCAGGCTAGAATCATAGTCATATAATAATTTTATGCTGATATTGCCATCCACAGTTCACCATTTCTTCACAATCGGATTTTCAAAGAAAAAAAAAAAAAAAAAAAAAGTAATTTCTGGTATATATTAGTTGTCTTTATGATTTAATGTATTTGTTAAATGTTTCAGATAGGAATCTCTAATTTCATAAAAAAGTATGGTCCCTACTGACAATATATATATATATATATATATATATATATATATATATATATATATATATATATATATATATATATATATATATATATATATATATATATATATGTATATATACACATATCAGAAAAATTTAGCAAAGAAATAACAGAAACAACTAACTTTGGAATGTGTACAAATCTCAAGGTCATGTTTTCAGTACTCTGTTTACATAAGCCAGGGTAGTGTCCCAGGTTTGTAAATTTCGAGTGCCTCCATGACTTTTTTTTTTTTCTGTGAGTGGTTTGGAGTTCGCATACTTTACCATGCCCTGATTAAATAAAAAACAAGTATATATATATATATATGTATATATATATTGTTTATGCACAGCAAAAAAACTAAAAATATAGTTCACCATAGCTAACAGTCCGGGGAGGGGGAAGAAAAGAAAGAAAAGAAAAGAAAAGAAAAGAAAAGAAAAGAAAGAAGAAGAAAAGAAAAAAAGAAAAGAAAGAAAGAAAAAAAAAAAAAAAAAAAGGACTATGACACAACCTTTCTGTAGAGTTGATGTTACATGAAGAATATTTTTTTAGGTAATAATATATATATATTTTTTTGAGGGGTGCACCATTTAAATCATATATGAGAAATTGCAATTTCAAACTCTATAACATGTAAAAGATATCAACTAGATATCTGAAACTGTTTTTTTTTAAATGATCAAATGAGTGGAGCAAGGTAGGCTTTTCTTTTGACGGTCCCCTTAAGGGGATAGTAAACCATAGGACTTCAACCACGGACAGCAGTATGCCCTAGTGACTGATCCTGGAGCTGTATTCACAAAAGTTCTCAGGTAGTTTTGAGACGATTCTGAGACTAAAATTTGAGACCGTCTCAAAAGTGTCTCGGGTTGGCGTATTGCCACATAAAAATATCAACAAATAAATAGATAAAATTTATACTTTTATATTACTCAAAATATCATATATGTTTAATTAGTTATTATACTAATGCAATCATAGACACCTGACACATCAAATAATATAAGTGAATATGTGGCACCAATACCATTCAACATTGTACATTTGCGCTTATCAATTTATTTCACATTCAAAAATACCTTCAAATGTATGCAGATGTTTTTTCAAATATTATGTGCAAGCATTACACATATAAATACATATTTACAGAAAACAAACATGATTAATGAAAGTGAAATGACCTTTGCTGAAGCATCTGGGCTGTGACATCGCCTTCTGCTAAATATTGTGATCAATAAATACCTTCAAAATTCGTGAAGATATGTTTTTGCTTAGAGTAAAATAAATTGTGCATGAGTAACACCTTCCAAAAGCCTAGGTCCAGAAATAAATATGAAAATTAATAGGAAAGCCCTCTGCTGCGGTGAGGAGGCCATCATTTGTTGCAAAGCTATATTTAAAGTTTTCATTAGCCTAGGCACTTAAGCAGGAGTGACCTGAACTACCTGTTATTTCCTTTCTATTCCCTGAATTTTTATCTTACAGTCTACACTTTGTTTCTCTGCAAGGCCACTAACATTATATTTTATTTCTGCATGGGGGGGGGGGGAGATTCTGTGACAGCCTCCTCTCCCTGTTTCTGTTCCTTGGTCTCTCTGTCCATAAATTGTGCCAGCTTTTTTCCCAATATCTCCATTCTCTGCATCAGCATCCAGGTGACTGCTGATACTTCCTCCCTTCCTTCACTTCCTGCACCTGTCGGTTGTCCTCAGGTTGATAGCTTCCCTTTGACAACAGCACTAAACACAGTGCTCCCTGCAGCCAGGTGTTGGGTATTGTAGTTGTGCCCTCCCTTTGCACTTCTGGTTGCATGGTGGCTGAGCTTTTTTTTTTTTTTATGATCCCTTGCTGAAATAAGCTTTAATTGTGACCTTGCCCTGCATGCCAGAGACCCGTTCTGGGGGCCTCCGCAGTTGCAGCAAGGCGCAACCCTTTCCCCCTTTTAATTCTGGCTTGGCATATCCTGGAATAATGCTTCTATCCACTGAACATGCACCAAGCATCCTGCTGACAGGTCTATGACTTGTGGCCCCATCGACAGCACTTCAGGCACATGACTGGTGGCTCCATGTATGGTGCCACTCTCCTGTACCCTGCTCCAGAGGTGAATACTCTCTCTGGCACTTCCCCTTTCAGGAGGGCAACGAGCTGACTCCGCTCTTTGACCCTGGACATGTGTCTCTTCACCCATACAAATCTGTCATCGTCCAAGAGAATGTCTGGGTCCAGTATGGTTGGGTATTGGAAAATTATCACTTTAGCGAGTTTTTTTCCAGTCTTCAGGACAATCATCACTGTCCCCTTGTATCAACGAGTCGTCAGGTTTTGCTCTGCCTCACCTGCCCATACTGTGAGATATGGCTTCCCTCTGCTTTCCTTCATAAGCAGCTCGAAATCACAGTGGTCCTGGCCCATTTCCATGGTCACCTTAATTTATCCAGGAAACTCATGGCGCAGTCCTTGAAAATAGCTATTGTTTCCTGCCATTCACATCGACAACATGCTGATTCCCTGCTTCAGTTCCCTCTTCGTTCTTCTTCCTTTTCTCCCACTCACTCATATCCACACTTCCTTCACTTCCTTCCCTCTTATGGGATCCACTTGCAACATGTCCTTGCGAAGTAAAACTTTTATCCTCCATTTCTACGTTGGAAAGGGAGGACCCTGATATGACAACACTAGTATGCTGACACCTGAGAGGAGGTGACAAATTGCTCCCTGTCTAGGGGTTGGGTAAACACAGGATTGTCGAATGACTGAGGACAGCACTATGACACATCCTACTTCTACGAGAGATACACCACAACTGAGAGAGAGAGAGAGTGTGAGAGCAGTTTGACTTCTCTAATTTATGCCTACCAAGGCTAAAGAAAATTTTAGAATAGCTCTATGCTATGCTTCGGTAGAAGGCTTTCCCATTAATATTCATATTCATTTCTGTACCTAGGCCTTCCTCATGCACAATATGTTTTACTCTAAGCAAAAACATATCTTCATGAATTTGAAGGTATTATTAATCAGCCCTGGCACTTCAGCAAAGGTCATTTCACTTTCATCAATCATGTTTGTTTCCTGTAAATATGTTTTTATAATGCTAGCACATTAGATCAGACAAAACAAATCTGCATACATCTGAAGGTATTTTTGAACCCGAAATAAACTGATGAGCGCAAATGAACGATGTTGACAATCAAAGGGCCTTGTTGCCAAGTGGTCACTTATATTATTGGTGTCTGTCAGGTTTTATTTAAAATGAACATGTCTATGACTGCATTATTTTAATACTAATTACACCATATATACACAATATTTTGAGTAATATAAAAGTATTTATTAATCTATCTATTTGTTGATATTTTTAGATGTGGCCCGAGACATTTTTGAGACAGTCTCATATTTTAGTCTCAGAATCATCTCAAAACTGTCAGAGAACTTCTGTGGATACGCTCCTGATTTCCCCATTCCTTGAATTGGCAAAATATGTTTTCCTATCTAATACTATTGATATGATACTATTATATTTCTTATTGATATTATGATTATTAAATTGTTATTAAAATTTTCTTAATATTAAAGACAATAAATTAACACAAAAGGCACTTTCCAAAAATCAAGGAAAAGAGACAAGCAGGACAAATAAATGGACATTACTTCCTGTCCCTGTTCAGTAATTCCTATCATTGATATTCTTAACCTTTTTGAACTATTCCATATCGTAAATTATGTTTTTGCAAGATATATAAAATACAAGTTACTGCTGATTAAAAAACAAAAAAATAAAAATTATGATAAATATTAAATATGAAATACTGGAAAAACAACTAAACTCAAATGCAAGGAGAAAATAGTTAATGATCTTCGGTATAGAGCATCCATAGTCATCTTGTTACTTATTTCAATACAATAATTTACTATATTTTATCATTTTATGAATATAAAAGTCTGCCTTTATAATCAGTCCTCATCTTTAAAAATCTTTTCCTTACAAGTGCTAATAAAGATTTTCATCTATGGATAATCACATCTGATGAGTCCTACCTAATTATTTGGATCAAGAAAATAATAAAAAACCAACATTCAACACTCTGTTTCAAAAATTATGAATTCAAAATAAAACAAACCATTTTACCATGGCAAATACTCTATACACATAGTTGAAATATTTCTAATTTACAAATACTGTACATAATAAAAACAGGACAATAAGAGAGAACACACTATTAATCAAAGGAGACTCTACACTTACCACTAGGATGAGCATCAGTTCCAGCATCACTGGCTTCACTTGTGAATGAACTGTTGTCTGAAGAAGCCTCCGAACTTGTGTCTGTTCCTCCAACATCACTAAATGCATCAGCTGCATCAAAATATTCTGATGCACTAAAGCATGAACTGCTTTCATATGACAAGGATGTATGGAGTGACTTATGAAGCTGAAAAATAAGGAAAGTTCATTAATCACATAAATTAATTTATTATGATATGGAATATATAAATTTGTGTGTGTGCACATGTGTGTGAGACTGTGACGTCTGTGTATGTCTATGTGTGTGTATATGTACATACACTTGCATATGTCTAAATGTTTATGTATTTGTATGTATCCATGTTTGTTAAATGTTTTGTATGTGTGTGTGTGTGTGTTTGTGTGTGTGACTGTTTGTAAATGCGTGCGTATGCGTATGTGCAACTGTGCGTGCGTGCCCACACGCGTGCGTGTGTGTGTATGTTTGTGTGCATGTGCATATATGTGTGTGTGTGTTGTGTGTGTGTGTGTGTTGTCTGTGTGTGTCTGTGTGTATATGTGTGTGTGTATGTGTGTGTATTTATGTATGTGTATTTATGTATGTGTATGTGTGTTAGTGTTTGTGGTGTGCTTGTTCGTGTGTGTATGTGTGTGTATGTAGGTCTGTTATGTGTGTTAGTGTTTGTAATCATAATTGTGTGTGTATGACTGTGTTCTTAGCTAATTGTTTCAAGACTGGAGAAGAGTTAAGGTCACTTGGGTCCTATCTGCTATCTCTAAATTTGTGTGTGTGTGTGTGTTTGTGTGTGTGTGACTCTGTATGTGTATGTGCAACTGTGTGATTTTGTTTGTGTCTGTGTGAGATTGTATGTGTGTGAGATTTGTGTGTGGGGGGGGGGGGGTTGTGTGTGTGTGATGGGTTGTGTGGGGGGGGGTCATTGTGTGTGGGTTTATGATTGTGTGTATGTGTGATTATGTGTATGTGTGATTGTGTGTATGTGAAACTGGGTGTGGGTTATTGTGTAACTGAGTGTGTGTGTCACTGTGCAATTTTGTGTGTGTGTTTGTTTGAGTGTGTGTGTGTGTGATTGTGTAAGTTTGTATATGATTGTGTGAGTGTGATTCTGTATGTTTGTATATGATTGTGTGTGTTTGTGTTTTTGAGATTATCTGTGAGCATGTGGGATGGAGTGTGTATTTGTGCGTGTGTATATGTGTGCATTTGTGTGGGCATGTTTGTGTACGTACGTGTGTGTTTCTGTGTAATTGTGTGTGTATGTGTCTCTGTATCTTTCTGTGTGCGTGTGTGCATGTGTGTTTGTGATTGTCTGTGTGAATGTGTTATAGTGTGCATATGTGTGTGTATGTGTGTGATAATGTGTTTTTATTATTGTGTGTTTGTGTATGTGTGTGCATTTGCACAAGTGTGTGTGTGTGTGTGTGTGTGTGTGTGTATGTGTGTGTGTGTGTATGTGTGTGTATGTGTTTTGTGTGTTGTGTGTGTGTGTATGTGTGTGTGTGATGTGTGTGTATTATGTGTGTGTGTGTGGTGTGTGTGTGTGTGTGTGTTGTGATGTGTATGTGTGTGTGTGCATGTGTGTGGTGCATGTGTGTGTGGTACGTGTTGTGTGTGTGATGTGTGTGTTGTGTGTGTGAGGTGTGTTGTGTGTGGTGTGTGTGTGTGTGTGCACGTCGCAGTGTGTGCATGTATGTGTGTATTTACAATGATTTGTAAGCAAACATGATGTTCTTACCTGCAAATGCTACAACTTACCGTTCTGACACTGAAGGTGGAACAGAGATATCAGACAATGTCCGAATCTGCATGTATCTTGCTAGACGGCCACGTAACTCAGCATTTGTTGGAGTGCCTGAAATGTTACATTATAAGAGAAAAAAGTTCAGTTCCATTTATAAAGGATTCAATAGGTTTGTGTACTCATGGCAAGTATTTTCCATCAACCCAGCCTTCAGCCGAAAACTCTCACTACAGCAGGTTCGTGCAAACCCAGCCACAGCCAGATTTACTCATGATGGCATATTCATGTCACCTGCCTCTTGACCAAGATTTTTTAATGATGTGATGGTCATGTTACCCAAATCCAACAGGTTAAAATAGGTCTCAAAAAATTAATTTCTTTAAATGAACAGATCATAGGGCATCTTTATGTAGGAAAAAAAGAGAAAAAAAGACTAGATGAATATTTACAGAGAACAATATTTTCTTACAAAAAGCAAATAAAGCCAAACAATAAACTTCCACTGTCTAAGTAGCAATCTTCCTATCTATTGCATTTATTGTAATAATAATAATAATAATGATAATAATGATAAAAAAGTAATAATAATAATAATAATAATGATAATAATAATAATAATGATGACAATAATGATAAACAGTTATATATTAAGGCCAACCTACCAGAAATCACTCCCCCTGGCAAAAGGGATGTAGAGCATGAGTGCATAAATCTCTTTTCCTGTCATTTACTTAAATATCACATGTCTGTTTGCCTCAGGCAAACTATAATATTCCACAGTAAAAATGTTAATGAAGTATCAAGAAACATTTCCCTTATATATTATCATGTACTGATAAGCTGATCTCGTACGGTCATTTCTGGTCCTTCCTCACACTGCTAAAGGTATTACTGCAGAAACTGGTTAATCATAGCAAAAAGCCATTAGTATTTTAGCAAAAGTGGACTAAAGTTGACCACCACACAGTGTTGGACAGACAGCAAACTGAATAAAGTTGATGATTGCAGTGAATGGGATAACCAATTTAAAATCTGGTTGTGCTAGTAGAACACATGGTGACAGATTTTCTTTAACCACTGGATCTGGATGTTCCCCTGCCATCACATGGTGCAAAATACAAGCATTAGGCTTACTTGAGTGGCCTCTCTGACAGATGTGTGGCTTGTAGGACAGGTGCAAATGAACACTTGTGTGCAATGACAAGACTTCATGCCTCCCATGTGTAGTGTTATTTGGTTTTTGTTTTTGTATTAGAATTTTTAGCATTTTGGCATTTTCCAATGTCTATATTTGTCATCTGATTTGCTTTATCCAGTTGGTAATAGACTGTTTTCCATGCAAATTGTCCAGCCTTTTGGCCGGAGTTGTGTGTGTATAGTGAAATTTCCTGCCCGGTGGTATCGCCTATGGCCATACCTGTCATGATTGTTTTTTCATGATGGCTAGAAGTGTGCCCAGCTAAGAGGTTAATTAAATGTTGATACTCACTGTTCTGGCCTAAAGGCATAAAGCATAAATATCAATTTTGTATTAACCCTTTCCCAACGGGCAGTATTCACAGTGGCCCGGGCCTCGCTGCTGGGGGCTTATATCATCACCCTAGCATGCGCAACCACTCCATGCCCAATACCAGCAGCATCCTTGCCTTTTCTTCGTAATACGAAGATCCTATGTTGTATTTTCAAAATTATTATTTTCTAAGGTCTCTATTTGCCATATTTCCTGATAAATCAAGACTGTAGGATATTTTTTTTGTTATATAGACACCATAGTTGATCATTATTCACTCTATAGTCTGAATAACATAAGCAGTGTGTGGCATCATGGAGTTGAAACCATAGGTTTTGTTGTATTCTTTTTGCATTTTTTTTTTTCCAAGTTATTTTATATGATAACTTGAGTTTCAACAGGTTTATATTCTCACTTCCATATAGATATACTTTTATGTTCAGTGTTTTCATAAAAACATGATTTTTTTTTTTTTTTTTTTAAATACATATTGGTATTTTCACATGGTTTTACACCATCACTTCGTGAATATTATATAATATCTCTGGCCAATGTAGTCGATTACCGATGTAATTTTTTTTTTACGTTAACCTCGGAAGCCCGAGAGAAGCCTTTATGAAATGCATCGTATAGGAAAAATGAGAAAAAGTGTTAAAAACTACTTAATCACATTTTCAGAGGCAAAAAATATTATTTTGCCATAATTGTAACAAAAAAACTCATGGCATGGCCATACATACACCAGGGCATGTACGTACATGCCCCCGGCAGATAGTCCTGGCATGCCATGGCATGTACGTATGCCATCCATCAGGAGAGGGTTAATGGCAGGCACTAGAGAGAGAGAGAGAGAGAGAGAGAGAGAGAGAGAGAGAGAGAGAGAGAGAGAGAGAGAGAGGAGAGAGAGAGAGAGAGAGAGAGAGAGAATGGGAGAGGGAGGGAGAGAATAGGATAGGGAGGGAAAGAATGAGAGAGGGAGGGAATGGGGGAGGGAAGGAGAGAGGGAGATTGAATGAGAAAGGGGGGAAAGGGAGAGGGAAGGAAGGGGGGAAGGCAGAGAAAGACATAGAGGAGAGAGAGAGAGAGAGAGAGAGAGAGAGAGAGAGAGAGAGAGAGAGAGAGAGAGACGAGAGAGAGAGAGAGAGAGAGAGAGGAGAGAGAGAGAGAGAAGGAGAGAGAGAAAGAGAGAAAGAGATAGATAGATAGATAGAGAGAGAAGGAGCGAGAGAGAGAAAGAGAGAAAGAGAGAGAGAGGAGAGAGAGAGAAAAAGAGAAAGAGAGAGAGAGAGAATGAATCAAGATTTGTAAATTTTAAAAAAACTTACCTGATTGAGACTATTTCTCAGTGCAGCAATAATGGCTGTGGTATTGTGAGACGCCAATAAGTTTGACTCAGACTCTAGAGCCTGTCGCAACTTTTCTCGTTCTGTCTGGATTCCACGCAGTAATTGCCCCAACTGGCTCACAACTGACGAAAAACATGCACAGGGCCAGTTATCTTAAAAAAGGGTTAAAATCAAAATACACTAAATTCTGTACAAGTGATTACATACAAAATATTAAAAATCATGGGCAAAATGACACAGAGAAACAGGGATGGATGGAGGGTGGAAGGGAGAGAGAGAGGAGGGAAGGAGAGAAACAGCTATCTTAAAAAAAAAAAAAGATAAAATCAAAATATACTAAATTCAGTACAAGTGATTACAAACAAAATATTAAAAATCATGGACAAAATGACAGAGAAACAGGGATGGATGGAGGGTGGAAGGGAGAGAGAGAGGAGGGAAGGAGGGAGGAAGTGAGAAGTTGGAGAGAGGGCAAAGGGAGGGGAGAGAAAAGGAGAGAAGAGGAAGGGGCAAGGCCAAGAGGGAGAGAGCAAGGGTAGAGAGGGGGAGCGGAAGGGAGGAGGAGGATGGGGAGGATGAGGAGGAGGATAAGGAGGAGGATGAGGAGGAGGAGGAGGAGGAGGAGAGAGAGGGTGAGAGAGAGAGAGAGAATTAACAAAAGAGAGTTAATTAATAAATTTGTGGAGGTTGTGTAACCATACCCTTTCTCTTAATTTGGCCATTAACCCACCTGTTGCTAGGATAGTAAGAAGACATGCCCTGTCTACTGTCTTTTTATTTATTAATTGTCATTACATAGATGGCTCTACAGGTGCTTAATCACCTAGGAGTAAATTACTAGTCTACCTATCTTTTCTTGATATTTGGAAAAATTTTAATTATTCTTGCTATTAGTATTATTAATGACATTATTCTAGTGAACCAGGATTTCATTTAATCATTAATTAACTACCTCACTAGTGAATGGCATGGGTCAGATACTCTAAGGTACTTATAATGTTTCTAGAAGGAGGCTATTTTAACATTTCATGGATTAGTTTACCAAGCCTATGTTTGCACAAATCAGCCATGAGCTTCGCACTCGCTGTCACCCAAATACCCTGCACCATCCCTTTCTTCAAACGAGGGCCAAACAGGTGGCCCTGCCTGGAAAAGGGCCAATGAAGATGACCATGCCTACAAGGATAACTTTTGGGCAAATTTCAGAAATGCCCAGGAAATGGGCAGTCAGGATTTGTCATGCATGTCAAATAACACATGAGATTATTACCAATGATTCACAATGTATCTGCACCTACTCTAATCTCTTGTCTTGTGTAAACTGTGAAATAATTGCTTGAGATCAGTTATGTAACATAGATGAAGCCACTTGGTGAACATTGTCTATTTTTTGTTACCACAAAAGAAAACAACCAGTCAGAGGTTCAATTCTACAATTACAATAATCATAATGTCAACAAAAATAATAACATTGATATCAATAGCATATTAAAGAAATATTTTTACTGATAACTCAAGAAAAGGGGAAATCAGCTAAAGATAAGTGGACTTACTATACTAATTAATGAATTAATATGGAGCCACCTATGTGAAAATAAAATTCACTAAAGAAATTGATAGTAGACAGTATGGCACTGATGGGTTAATGTCAGGTGATTGAACCTGTAACACAGTTAATATGAAATGTATATTCAGAGCAATGGAAATTGCTCATTATTACTTTAAAAACTAGCTCACTAACCTTCTTTTGCTAAAATAGTGAAGTCTTCCCTTGTAGAACTCTCCATGACAGAGTGATTGCTGGGGGATGGGCTGTCTGGTGAGACTGAGATGTAGGTGAAGGTGTATTTGGAAGCTGTACACCTCCAACTATAGCTGATGAAGTATCAGAATAGCTATGAGGTCGGGAAGCAGAGGGATGCCAATGTGCATTGTGGAGTGCTAACGTTGGGTTGCTGCTGCTGAGGGGTCGCAACTCACACAAATTCCCATCCACTTGCTGGAAAAGATACATTTATCTACATCAATCAACCCATATTAACTCATGACACATAATGGGTAATGTCTTATTATATCATGAATCTGTCCCAATTCCCAGGATGAGGTCTTGCACTCACTACCATAATCCTGACAATCAAATCAAGTTTGGATCACTGTGCACTTATGAACACGTACCCTTGCATCACCAGAAATTTATCTCATGAATTCTTGCTTTTTACCACACTTATAATAAAAAACTGCACACACACACACACACTCACACACACACACACACAATGTATATGTATATATATTTACACACACACACACACATATATATATACATATATATATATATATATATATATATATATATATATATATATATATATATATATATACATATATGTTTATGTGACTGGACTCCAACCCTTGTGGTCCCGAGTTCAATTCCCCGCCGCGGCAGTCGTAAAAAATGCCTGCGCTTTGACTGCTGGCTTGAGCCTGAGAAAATGACATATTGCCTTGAGAAGTCAAACGCAGATGTTGTAGGGGAAGTCACCTCCATGGCATAAACCGTGGTTGATTAGGAAGGGCTTCCAATCAGGCAGGGCTGGCACTGCCATATAACCTCTCAGTAGTGAATTGAGAGAGGCCTATGTCCTGCAGTGGAATGAATGGTTGTACATGTATATGTACATATGCACGTTTCTTTTTTTTAACGGTAGGTTCATGTTTGAGCTGCCGTGGTCACAGCATGATACTGAATTGTAGTTTTCATGTTGTGATGATCTTGGAGTGAGTACGTGGTAGGGTCCCCAGTTCCTTTCCACGAAGAATCATTCTCTCTATTTATATACATATATATACATGCATATGTATATATATGTATATATACATATGCATGTATATATACATATATATGTATACTGCATACATACTTATATATATATAATATATATATATATATATATAATATATATATATATATATATATATATTATATGTATATATATATAATATGCACACACATATAAGGGTGGAATGACACACACTCATGTTTCGATTTTGATTGAGGATACACTTATTTAACGCAACCCGCAATATATACAAAATCTTGTACCACAAGAGCTACCCTGGAGCCCAGGGCCTTCAGCTCGTAGACATTATTGCTTCTGATTTGTAAAGTAATTTGAAATAAAGTAAAACCTGTAATTACAAAATTTTTCGTATTTTTTAGTGCTTTGCCAGCACCTTTAGTGCTCTTTTTTGCATCACCAGAAATGGAATGTTGAATCACGAGGGTACAGTCAGCACCCCCCCTCAGACCTGCGCTCTCTTCTACACTAGGGTAGCTGGGTAGGGAGGCCCCGTAGTCTGGGGCGTCCTTTGAGCGCACTTTTTCTTTTTCTAAATTTTTTTCCCCCCTAATGAGACTTTCCCGAGCTTGCTGGAGTTCCTCGTGAACTCCCGTATTCGCTTGGGGGGTGGGCATTGAATTACTGTCCTTCGCCAATGCAAGTTCGGCGGTAAGGAAGTGTCCCACACATAACTTGATCCCTCTGGTACTGGAGAACGCAACCAGGCTTCCCCTGGAGGGGTAGAGGATGAAATACTGATTACTGTCTTAGCTATTGCTGTTAGGTTGATACCAAAAGTTAAAGAGTTTTTGATCCCCCAGGACAACAATTTTTGAGACAAAGGGGTCGGACCTGGTCCAATACCCAGAATGAATGCTACCCCGGCTACCCCTTCTCCTCCTCAAGGAGGAGGGGGACTCATGACCACTCTTTGTCAAATTCAACTATGAACAACGGAACCCCACAAATGACAAAATGAGAAGAAAACTTTTCAAAAATCCCAAGTGAGAATGCGAGGTTCACGAATGTAAATTGCGTGAATAAAAATCAATTGCTTTTGAACGTGAACCCCTTTATCATCAAAAAGGTCCTTGATAGTCAAGTGGACGGCGAATTTGATTTTGTCAAAAAATTGCGAGATGGAAGCCTCCTTTTTGAAGTACAATACAACCCAAGATTAAGGATTTACTTAAGCTGACGCAAATTCATAATCTTCGAGTTAAAAAAGTAAATATCCCTATTGGCCCAAAACCTGTAAGGGAGTAATTTGCACAGGGATTTTAGGACGATGGAAGAAAGTGAAATTCTCGAGAGCATGGACGTTATTGTATGACCAAGAAAGGGTGGGAATGTACGAACGAAAACTGGACTGTGTTTTTTTTCTTTTTGCTTTAAATAAAATCCCAGAGGGATGTCAACGTCGGTTATGAACGTGTTCAAGTAAGACCTTATGTCCAAAAACCAATGCATTGAAAATAGATGCCAAAAATTCGGACCACACCTCATTAAGATGTACTGATAAAGACTCAAGTAAATTGTATGCTGTAAATGTGCTGAAGCCATGCCCCCACCATACATGTACTAGCCAGATTTCCAAATGTGCTAATTGTGGAGGTCCCCATCAGTCAGGATCTGCTGAGTGCAGCATCCTGAAGAAGGAGACGAGACATTAGCACATATGAGAAGCATAAAGTTATTTTATATGAAGCTAAGAGGAAAGTTGAAAGTTTGACACACAAAACCTGATACTTCCTATGCTGCAGCAGAAAACTAACATCACCCCTAGTGCAAGTAATGTCAGTCAACAGTTGCAGCTAAGGATAAAGAAATTGCCAAACTCAAAAAAACCCATTAAAGAACTAAATATTAAAGTATATCAACTGACTAAATTGGTTGACTGCTTCAACCCAGCATAAACATCCTAAGGAGGCTGATACCGAATCACATTTGGATCGCACATCCCCGTCCGGGGCGACTCCTGTGGGGACTTCGCCTGGCTCGCGATGGCTTCTTGAGAGAGAAGCAAATCGCAATCTGTCTTTCATCTCCCTCGCCGGGAGGTGCAAGACATGGAGTCTCCAAACCATCCTGAGAGAGGTCCCGGGAAAGTGAGGGAGGGGGAGAAAACAAAACAAAACTGGTGGACAAGGCACTTCCAAACCCCATAAACTTTAATCTTCATGTCGACCATTATACAAGGGAAAACTGTCGAAGTTTTAGATCTAAAGTAAATGACCTTAAATTATTAGCCTGTCCTATGCTCCCGATATCATATTTTCAAGAAACGCACTTAACACACCTTGTCTTGACGAGGTTGTTTCACTGAGGAACTACAATCTATGTTGGAAGGATAAAGAGGGTAGGGGTGGAGGTGGAGTCGCCATGTACATCCACCAAAGCCTCCCCTTTTTCAGAAGTGACTATTGATTCTGCTTTGGAGTTTGTCGCATGCCAAAGTAAAAATTAATGGCACATATCTGGCTATATGTCAGTTTCCTGTCCACCTGATACAGTGATAATCTATGATGAGCTCTTTGCTCTGCGGAACGTCTGCCACAAAATAAAGTAATTTTAGGTAATTTAATGGCTCTCTACGTTATGGGGTTCCCTGCAGGTGGATGGTAGAGGTGAGCAAGTAGTTAAGGTTGATTAAAACCCCTTCGCCCCGTTTGGCATCTATTCTTGCCATGCTCTCAATGGACGCCAAACACGTTTGGCATCTAATCTTCCATGGCTTCTACGAGCCCCGTAACGTTTGGCACGTATTCTGCCATGATGTCTGACTACAGACTGAATGTTTATTTTTTTTTTACCTAATAGATGGCTCTTGCTAACTAGTTTTACATGATTGGTTTTATAATCATGTGACGTATGTAATTTATGACGTATGTAATTTATGACGTAATTATTTATGACGTGTAATTATGTGATTTGTTCACACAGATTGCGTGATTATGATGACCTTGACCTGACTGGCTGGAAACTAGTAATTGCTTTTATTGGTGTTCAGGTCACATGGCGTGATTTCATTGGTTAGCGATGTGAATAAAAGGTCAGTCAAACGCTCATTCCAGCAGAACGATCGCAGCCTGAAAGGTTTGAGTTGCTCCCTTTCTCGCTCTCGCTCTCGCTTTAGCCCTCGATCTCGCTCTCGCAGAACGATCGCAGCCTTGAAAGGTATGAGCTCTCGCTCCCTTTCTGGCTCTCGCTCTAGCCCTCTCTCTCGCAGAACGATCGCAGCCATGGAAGGTATGAGCTCTCGCCCCCTTTCTGGCTCTCGCTCTACCCCCTCGCCCCCCTTTCTCGCTCTACCCCCTCCCTCTGGTTCTCGCTCTCCACTCTCGCTCCACTCTCGCTCTACCCCTCACTCTCGCTCTCACTCTCACTCTCGCTCTCGCTCTCGCTCTCGTTCTCGTTCTCCCCAACCAGCGAGGCCGTCACCTCGACATTTTTGTCAGAGTCGAGTTCCTCGGAGGACGACGACATGGGGATGAGCTAATCCCCAACGATGACTCACCCTCGGACTTTGATTATGAGGCCCCAAGGACGATGACTTAGACTTCGTCTCACACTCGTTGGACGACATTCGATAGTGATGAGCCTCTGTCCGTCCACGTCAATAAAACATGGAATAGCAACGCTCCAGGGGGACCCCAGACTTTAGGTGGAGGAGGAGGGAGAATGTACCAGAAAATACAGTTTTTCTGGTACACCAGGTGTCAAGGTTGACTTGCCGAAGATTCGAGTCCGCTTGCAGTCTAACAGGGGGGTTCATCACTGACGAACTTATTGACTTCATAGTGGAAGAGACGAATAGGTATGTAGAGTTGATTCGCATAGTTTTTTCTTTTTATACATTACTGCTATTATGCAGATACTCAAAGGTAAAAAGTGAAACCTACATCTCCTAATGCATTACATTTCCCTACTGGACAGATTTGCGGAGGCGAACGAGACCGGACGAAGACGGCGATGGACCCAATCACGAGTGCCGAGCTCCATGTTTACCTTGGGCCCCGGGGCTGCTGATGGGATAAATAAGAAACCTCGGCTGGCCTTTTACTGGTCGAGGAACCCGGGGGGTTTGGCCATGCCAATTTTCCCGTCGACCAGCCTCGCGAGAGGTTTGAGCAGATTTCCGCAACCTCCATTTTCAGAATAATAGGGGCAACTTGAAGAGGATGATCGACTGTGGAAGCTGAGGGAAGTCATTACCATCTTGGCGATCGATTTAGGAAGGTCTTCACCCCGGATAGGCCCATATATCGATTGACGAGTCATTGTGGGAAATTTAGGGGGTCGCCTAAGTTTCCGCACTTACAATCCCAGCAAGCGGGCAAGATTTGGCATAAAAGTTATAAAACTTTCAGCCAGGACGGCCCGTGTGCGGGAAAACACTGCCGTTTTCCCAAGATATATACTGGCAAGGAGCAGGGGGCTCTACGTCCTCCCAGAAAGCGGTAGTAGACCTGATGGAGGAGGGGGATTCTTCTGGAAAGGTACACCGTTTTCGTCGATAACTGGTACACCTCTCCAGTATTATTTCATTTTCTACATCCAGGAAGATGGGGGCAGTGGGGACCCGTGCGCCTGAACGCCGCCACATGACCCGTGATTTGAAGGTGCGGAAGCGGGGGGACGTGGACTCCCGTAGTTCCCCTACCCGGGAGTTTGGGGGGGTTTTCCTGGATGGATGTAAAGCAGGTAAAATGCTTTCTACGGTCCACACATCACACACGGTGGGGTTCTGCGCCGTGGAGGTTCGATGGTCTCCAAGCCAGAGTGCGTCGTTGCGTACAACGACGGAATGAAAGGAGTGGACTTGGGCGACCAGCTGGCTCAGTCATACCCCTTTAGGCGCAGGCACTGAAGTGGTATAAGAAGATTTTTTTTTATATTTATGACTTGGCTACTGTAAACAGCCACTCTGTTTACAAGTATTTGGGAAACAGGTGCGAGCAAATAGATTTTTGCCTCGACCTCGCCCTGTCCATTATCAACAGTTTCCTCCCTGACATCGAGCCCTACAGTGCAAGAGGCGCCCGTCAACGCTGCCTTCTCCCTTCCAGGTTTCAGGGCAGGACTGCACATATTGTGAGGGAGGGCGCCTGGAAGGAAATACAGAAGATGCTTCCTCTGTACAGGGCCGGAAGGAGGAAGATGAACCAGAACTGTGTGTCCGGCATGCGAGGTGTCGCTATGCACCTACGGGTGCTTTGAAAAGTACCACTCGCAGAAACATTTTACCCTAAATAAAACAATAAAATGGTGATGGGTACAATTCTGTTTCTTGTTTCCTTTCTGTAATTGAAAGAGGCAGCTAAGTCCACATTCTGACCTCCTATATAACAAAACAGCAACTTTTATAATTCATAAAAAAAGCTAAATGAACTATATTATCTCTTACAAGTCTCTTACAAGAAAAAAAAACAGTAAACTTACACAGTGTGACCTCACATATCAATACAAAGTTTTTTGAAAATCAAAGTGAAGCTACATTCACTTCTGCTTTTCTTTCCGTTTTTGTTTTTGGGAAAGAAAAAAAAAAAAAAAAACATGGTTTGATCTCTCATATGGACAATGCACTACTTCGAGTATCAAAGTGATATTTGGCTTGCTGCTGTGCTTCATATTTTGCTTCATTTCAATGTTGAAAAAACAAACAAAAAACGGCTAAGTCCATACTTTTACCTCTGTTCAAAAACAACACTAACTTTTACCATCAAAGTTTTGATGTCATCTGTAAATATAGACAACTTGGAAGCGATTCAGTATATCTCGTCAATACAAAGGCGAAAAGATGCCTAAAAAAACACATGAGAAAAGTGCATTTTCTACATATTACCCTTTATAAAAACAAAAACGTTACTACAAAATCTATGGATAGATTACTGCAAAATTGATATGATGGTCTTTGCGCCGCCGCGCCGCGCCAGAAAAAATCCTGTTGTGAAGGCCCACACGGCTGGCAACTATTCCCGGGAGCGGGGCCCAGGAGAGCAAAAAAATTCGGGGCGAATGGGTTAATGAGTCTGATTAATCCTAACTGAACGATGGTAGTGCGACGCGGGAGGACAATATCGGTAATTTGAGCTTTATTGACTATCATGGTCTCTTCATCAATAGCAGCCAAGTGCTGTGGCACACCATTGACGACTCGTTGGAAGCGACATTTTCCTATTTTGATTAAATTTTCATGTGACACAGTGATAATGCCTTCAGCACCTAAATTTAAACCTTAAAAGAGCAGACGGGTCGCCTTCACAAGGAGTGTCAAGCTCAAACTGTGGAGAAACCATGATAATAAAGTAAACAATATTCAGAATTCGATTAAAGAAGCAGCATTGCTATCCATTCCTAAAACTTCGACAGATAGCGTTAAGCATAGAGTTCATGGTGGAACCAGATTGCAGCAGGGCGCTGTGCCGACACAATAAAGCCTACAGGCTTTTCAAAAATAACATCACTAATGAGAACTTTTGCAATTGCAAACTAGCAAGAGCTAGGGCTCATAGAGTAATAAGACAAGCAAAAAGAGACTCCTGGCGGAGCTTTGTCTCTACAATAAACAGCAATACCAAAATATCAGAGGTTTGGTCTACTATCAATAGAAACAAAAAAGAAAAAAACATCTTTCAAAATCAACATCATTCACGAGGGTAACAATTTCGATTCGCCTAGAGACATTGCTAATGCACTCGCCAGGCAGTTCTCTCATACAAGCAGCGCAGCAAATTACCATCCTGCCTTCCTGAACATCAAGGAAGCGTCTGAGCTGCAACCAATTCACTTTGCCACAGGAGATGACTTTGGTTGCAATAAAGATCTTACAATGGATGAGCTTGTCTGAGCCCTAGAAGCCTGTAGAGGAACATCCCCGGGCCCTGATGAGATTCGTTATGAGATGATAAAGCATCTTAACCCTTTTCCGACAGGTAGTATTCATAGAGGCCGGGGCCTCGCTGCTGGGGGCTTATATCGTCGCGCTAACATGCGCGACCACTCATGCCAAATACCAGCATCCCATGCGTTTCTCTTTAATACTACAAAGATATGTTGTATTTTCATTTTTCATTATTTTCTTACTTGCCAAACTTCCTGATAAATCGAGACTGAGGGATATTTTTGTTATATAGACTCCATAGTTGATCATTATTCGGTCTATAGTCCGAATAAAATAAACAGTGTGTGGTATCATGGAGTTGAAATCGTCGGTTTGTTGTGTTTTTTTCTTTGTTGTATAGTAAAAATGAGAGTGTTAAAACCGACTTAATCACACTTTCACTGGCAGAAAAATAATATTTTGCTGTGATTGTAACAAAAAAAAAAACTCATGGCATGTCCATACATACGCTATGGCATGGCAGATGGTCCCGCCATGCCATAGCATGTGCATACATGCCACCCGTTGGCAAAGGGTTAATCATGATGACATGATTAAGTTGCTAGAAGTGTACAATGAATTTGGAAAAGCCACACTTTTCCAAACTCATGGCACTTCGCCCACATCATTCCATATTGAAAGGAGGGGATAATCCCAGACTTGCCATCTCCTACCGCCCAATTGTTTTGACAAGTTGCTCATGCAAGGTCATGGAACGAATTGTTAACAGTAGGCTATTGCATTTCTTAAATTCCAGTAATTTACTAGTTGACGAGCAGTGCGGCTTCCCCAAGGGATGCCAAACTCTCGGTCAACTAGTAAAGCTGGACAGTCATATTCAAGAGGCAATTGCCAAAAAAAAAAATTTTATTTCAGTATTTTTAGATATAGAAAAAGCCTACGACATGACATGGCGATATGGCCTACTCAGAAAACTTTTGGATTACGTGGAAACTTGCCTTGTTTTGTTCAAAATTTTATTACTGGACCAAACTTTCGCTGTCAAATTATTTTCCGAGTCACTTTTTCGGACATTTTTGTCCCGGCAAACGGGGGTCCCACAGGAAGTGTCTTGTCACCAACATTATTTTTATGCATGATTAATGGCATCTTACCAGCTCCTCCTCGGAATCTTAAATACTAACTGTACGCTGATGCTTGTGCATTATGGCACTCCAGCAATAATGCAGAATTCTCAGCAAATCACATCCAATTGGCACTGGATATGATTCATAACTGGGGCCTCCAGTGGGGTTTTAAGTTTTCCATTAGAAAGAGTATTGGGGTAATATTTTCACATAGAAGGAAGCCGAACATCAGGCTAACTCTAGACAACCACCCAATACCAATTCAAAATTCTGCAAAGTTTCTTGGGCTACGTTTGATAGTAGACTCAATTGGAAAGACCACATTGGTCAGTTAAATAAATGTCAAAGAGCACTAAATTTATTAAAGTGCATTGCTGGTAATAAACGGGGAGCTGATGTTAATGATATATAAAGCCCTGATTAAGTCTAAAGTAGATTATGGGTCAATCGTGTATGGCTCAGCATCGAGAACAAGTTTGAAAGGTTTGGATGCTATGCAGAATGCTTGTTTGCGTGTGTGTGTTGGAGCCCTAAAATATACTCGGATTGAGCGTCTTGAGGTGGAGTCAGGAGTACTTCCCCTCTGACTCAGACGCTGCCAATTAGCCCTGAGCTATGCTGCAAAAGTGGCTCTAGACCCGTGCCATCCTAATGGCAATGGAGGCACTAGGCCCTTTGCCACGAGACTCCATGACCTCGTTGAGAAAGTCGGTATAGATCTCTCTACCATACATACCCTGGTTCAGTCAAATATAGCGCCATGGGAAACCCCCAATTTTTCTATCATGGAAGCCTGGCTTCCATCAGCCAAGGCCATGGCACTGGAGGTGGAGGTACACCAGAGGTTCAGAGAGATCCTTGTTAAACATCTCCCTTTTTTTCATATATATACCAACGGCTCCAAGACAGATGAGTGCTGAACTTTTTGCCATTGACAAAGCTATTGATTTTGCACTATCACTGACCCATGATAGAATAGTCATTTTTTCTGATTCATTAAGTTCACTAAAGCCATTAAATCATTAGAAACCACTAAAATTAATTACTGGGTAATATTATTCGTAAGTTACATGGTGCAATAAATCAATCAAGCTAGTATGGGTACCAGGCCACTCTGGAATCCATGGCAATGAACAGGCTGACAATTAGCCAGGTCAACTGGTGATCTGGACACTACCATAGTTCGTACAGATCTCAGGTGTTTTGTGTCTCTTATAAAAACAAAAATACATCTCCTGTGGCAAATGAGTGGACCTACCTACAAATAAACCACAAAATCAATCCTTCAATAGAGCTGTGGGGGACAGCCCAAGAAAAGAAAGAAGGGAGTAGGTGGTGTTGGCCTGCCTTAGGGTCAAACGCAACAAGAATGACACACTTCACTCCCTATATAGAAAAAAGGTTTCCTCCACAATGCCCCCTTTGTAACACTACCCTCACCATATATTAACAATGTCCCAAATTATAATAGCAAAAGAAA
The DNA here is from genome assembly GCF_015228065.2 of Penaeus monodon. NCBI lineage: Eukaryota > Metazoa > Arthropoda > Malacostraca > Decapoda > Penaeidae > Penaeus > Penaeus monodon. The sequence continues at coordinate 29,538,604 of NC_051390.1, forward strand.
AACCACTCCAAAACTTCCTAAGAATGAAAAATATGGATTTTACAACACCCAATCTTTTGTCAAATAATGAAAAAATAATAAGTAAAGTAATCACTCGAATCACTTTTCTAAGGGAGACTAAACTTTATGAACTTATAGAGATTAAAATAATGAATAGGATCCATTGACTTAATGATCTTGGCACATGCCGCTGTCTGATAGCCAAGAAATCCAACAAAAAAAGAAAGTGAAAGTGAGTGTGTGCATATTATATATATATATCATCAATAATGGTATGCTGATGTTTGAGCAGCCGTGGACCTCTCCACCATCCTTCGCCACTCAACTCGATCTTGCGCTTTTCTTTCCACTTGTATCATCGTCAGCCCGTCTTTGATGTTGTCGCTCAGTCTTGTCTACGGTTGCCTCTTCTTCTGTTTCCTATCACCATCCTGTCAGTAAGTTTTCTCAATACTTTCACTTATCACATGACCGATAAACTTTAGTTTCCTTTTGTTCAAGATGTCCAACCGGCTGGTTTTTTACAATTCATTTTCTCAGCACTTCATCATTCATTTCTTTTCTGTCCATTTACTACGTAGTTCTCTTCTGTAACACCACAGTTAAAAAACTATTGACCCTTTTCTTGTCTATCTTCTTCAGCACCCAACACTCAGAACCATATGATGCAATTGGGAAAATGAATGAGTTCAATAACCTCAGCTTTGTCCGTAAGGTATGCTTCAGTCTTTCGAGATGTTATTGAGAGCAACTGTGGCATTTTTGGCAATGGTAATTCTTTTTATCTCCGGTGAATCATCATATGTATTAGTAAAACAGCTCCAAGATAAGTGAACTCTTTCACATTTTCCACAACCACTCCATTTATTGTAACATGTTCATCATCGCTCACTGCCGGTTATCTTCGTGGACCTCTCCACCATCCTTCACCACTCAACTCGATCTTGCGCTTTCTTTCTACTTGTACCATCGACAGCCCGCAAACATCTTTGATGTTGTCGCTCAGTCTGTCTTCGGTTTGCCTTTCCTCTGTTTCCTATCATATGCATAAATATATATACACATACATATATATATATATGTGTATATTTTTTTAATGTATGAGCCGCCGTGGTCACAGCATGATACTTAATTGTAGTTTCATGTTGCGATGCTCTTGGAGTGAGTACATGGTAGGGTCCCAGTTCCTTTCCACAGAGAATGCCGGTGTTACCTTTTAGGTAATCATTCTCTCTATCTTATCCGGGCTTGGGACCAGCACTGACTTGGGCTGGCTTGGCCACCCAGTGGCTAGGTAAGCAATCGAGGTGAAGTTCATTGCCCAAGGGAACAAACATGCCGGCGGTAACTCGAACCCTCGAACTCAGATTGTTGTTGTGCCAGTCTTAAGTCCGATGCTCTAACCACTCGGCCATTGCGGCCTTAATGGTCACAGCATGATACTCTTGGAGTGAGTATGTGGCAGGGTCCCCAGTTCCTTTCCACGGAGAGTGCCGGTGTTTACCTTTTAGGTAATCATCTCTCTATTTTATCCGGGCTTGGGACCAGCACTGACTTGGGTGGCTTGCCCACCCAGTGGCTATGGTAGGCAATCGAGGTGAAGTTCCTTGCCCAAGGGAAACAACACGCCGGCTGGTGAACGAACCCTTGAAACTCAGATTGCCGTCGTGATAGTCTTGAGTCCGATGCTCTAACACTCAGCCACCGCGGCCTATATATATATATAATATATATATATATATATATATATATAATATATAGATAATAATATATATAGATATATAGAATATATATATATATAAATATATATATATATATATAGATATATATATATATATATATATATATATATATATATATATATATATATAGTATATATATAATATATATATTATATAATATATATATATATATATATATATATATATATATTATATATATATATATATATATATTAGTATGTATGTATAAATATGTGAACTCCTTCACATTTTCCACAACCACTTGATTGTTCATTATCGCTCATTGCTGTTATCTTCAAATCTTCATGTGCATATATATTTATGTATATATATGTATATGCATAAATGTCTATATATTTACATATACACATAAAATATATACATACATATATATATATATATATTATATATATAATATATATATATATATATATATATATTATATATATAATATGCCGCAATCCCTCTGCCTTAATATTTTTTTCAAATTATACAAATTACTGGAAGGAAAATATCTTCTCTGCTACTTGTGCTCTTGATGACAGTGTGCAGTAATAGTACATTGGCTGCTCCTTTGTATTTAGTAACATCTTACACTTTCTTCATTCTGACTAAAATCCTTATTATCATCCAGACAAAAATATGAAACTAGTCCATTGTTCATTTTTCTTCGTGAGAACTATGCATTTCCCCTCCATTGCCACAATAAGCAAAGGGTTTGTTGCTGTTATCTGATCAAGTTCATTCGACTCTTACAGCAACCAAACTTTATGGTATGGTGCAAGTTGTTTTAAGGGAGAATAAATTTTCACTTGTAGTGGATTCTTGTCCAGCTTGTATTTGAGAATGTTTCTGTTTCTCCAGTAGGCTGTGTGGATGGTCAGAGATTGTTCCTGGGTAGAATAAAATTTGTTGAAAGACATGCAATTGATAAGACTGACACATGCATTCTTAACAAGTGACATGTCTCACTTAGAGAAAAATTGTCTTGAAATTCCAACTTGGAATAAGTTGCCAAGGTAAGATGCTTCAACTTCCACAATTTTAATATCTGGAAATGCAGATATTAGTAGCTCATGTATTATGGAACATGTGTACAGTGCCCCCCACCAGCTCTCATATGTACAAAGAAAAAATTATCTACTATTACATTCATCAAATCATAATGGACATGTCAAATCACATGTACATACCATTTCACTCCAAAACCAATAAGGGTGCTAGGAAGAAATAAAATATGATAAAGAAATAAAATTCCATTATACTATAAATCTGCTTCTTATTAGTTAAAAAAAGAGAGAGAGAGAGAGAGAGAGAGAGAGAGAGAGAGAGAGAGGAAGATCATCTGATAAAATCATAAGCCCCGTTTCAGAAGCACTGATTTTCAATATCATTTACAAATGTCATTCATCAAATAAAGGTTCTTCAGATGCATAAATTTATGTCATTCATGTATGAGAAAATGCATTGAAAAGGGCACTGTAGGCTTCCTAACAGTATTACTTGAAAGCATAGCATCAGGGAAAAAAAAATGATTACATCGGATATGGGCCTTAATATCCTATGCATTTTTCATACCAGTATGGGAAATCAACCAATACGAGTTAAATGGGTAATGTAGCGACCAAGGCAGCTATGGACATATTTCAGTGCTCAACACAGTAAAAGATGTTATTGATGCCACTGGCTACTTGAAAGTACTGCATTGTACTGTATAACAGAAAGTAAAAAACTGATGAATCCGAATTGGGCCTAAGAAGGGGTCACATAATATGGGTTTCCTTGGGCAATGGCACAAAAGGAGGGTCATTCTGTACATAGAATTCATTATATCTCAATTTCTTACTAAAAAGTAACTATTTAATTACTATTACCATTTTTTTTTATTTTATGAAAATGTGAATTTATGAATAAAAATTAACAAAAGCTAAAAATAACATTAAAACTAAAGATGCATACCCCCTTTCCATTCCTCTTTATTGGTGCTGCACATAAAGCATACATCAAAGGTAAGAGTTCAATCAATCAGTGCAGGTATGAAAACTTCCCTGGTGTAGCATAATAACTATTCTTTACAGAGCTTAGCCAAATTATACTAATCTGTATATCATTATCAAGATGTCTATGTAAATTACATCCTTCTGCAACAGTAAAGTGCTTAAATTATTTATTATTATATTATTTGGATGAGGGAGCAGCAAGCTTGTTGAGTGAAGGCACATAAAGAGTATGCTCTTTCCTGAATCAAGAAAACTTGGGGAATTGGCAGTGGTTTTGGAAAATGCTCTCCATAACTCCTAAACCCCTGATTTTTCATCTTATAAACAAAGTACCAAGAAAAAATGCTATCCAACTTAAAGAATGTGGTATAGAAATAGTTTTGTAATATACAATCATATAAAATTAAACATTCACTGAGAAATTGTCCAGTAGGCTAATGTTACTACTGGCCTGTACTTTAGCTACTATCTATATATATCCTTCTGTGCTTTTCAACTGTCCTTTATCTAGCAAGAAACTATTCATCTCCTACTGTTGTTTCTTCTATGAGTCATTATCTATTCAAAACAGAGCAACAAGTTTATTAACACCTACTAATGAGGGCATAACAGCATCAACTGGTCTGGAGTGCCCTTCCCTGGGCTTGTGTTTATGGCTATCTCTCCACCAGTGGACTTTCTTGACTTGTGTTTACGCAAACGGAACTTTCTTCTGGACTTGGTTGATGGAGTTGCAGGCTCACCATGCTGATGATAAAAATAACCAAGGCCAATTTTATTATACACTTACACATATTTTTAAGAATATAAAATATTATACTTTATCATGACTTCTTTGTATTCAAAATCTAGTTTTTCCAGTGCTTTAATAGAGCATTATCCTTTTTGTTTTCAAATAGCATTCTTAATTGAACATTAATATTACATGATTGTTTATATACCTTTTAGCAGTATTTTATGGTATGGTATTGCAAGACTGACATTATCTATTTCAAAACACTTGCACGTGAGGAAGCATATTACAAAAACAATGAAAAGAAACAAAATAAAGATAGGAGTCCTTTAGCTTCAGATAATTAAATTTTTTAATGAGAAAAACTTCCATTATTTGAATCTTGTATTTAGAGTTTTCATGCAGTAAACAATTGATAATATTGTCTGGAGAAAAATGCAGGGTTAGAAAGCACACAACCTGCCAGACAAATCAAAAGTGCTGGATTATTGATGAGAATATTATTTCAACTAATTCTTTATCTGAAAGTGAGTGAAAAATATATTAAAAACAATAAATTTCAATAAACAAATACATAAATATAGTAAAACATATTAGATATATCCTAGTAAAAAATATGGAGTGAATAGCTTGTTCATTTTGATCTGTGGACTTTCTTTTACTCCTGTGGGAATGCAACTCAGAACAATTGCAAACTTTGGGGGTCATAAAGGTAATTTATTTCTTTTATTGTTATTTTAAATAAATCAAAGAATTTCTGGGGTGAAATCATATTTTCTCAGTAAAATAATCAAATCCATGTAAAAAAGAGGAAGCCAATTTCTAAATTGGTCATAAATAACAAAGATGAACTTCAAAAATATTAGTGCTAAATGAGCATTCCATTTATATGCAAATACTGCATTACATTTAAGAAAATCCTAGCATCTAAGTTGCATACAAGTTTAAATCTTTGCCCTGCGGTCTTTTATATCTAGAGTACTTGTCAAGACATCTTCTCACTGTAAGTAGGCTATTCATAGTATCAGTCACTCAAAGGCAAGGGAATCAGGAGCTATTATCTTCACACCTTGTGTGTGTGTGTGTGTGTGTGTGTGTGTGTGTGTGTGTGTGTGTGTGGGTGTGTGTGTGTGTGTGTGTGTGTGTGTGTGTGTGTGTGTTTAGTAGTGTGGCTGTGTGTGTGCATGTGAGTGTGTGCATGTGTCTATGTGTGTGTGCATGTGTATGTGTGCGTGCATGTCCCTGTGTGTGTGCGTGTATGTCCCTGTGTGTGCATGCATGTCCCTGTGTGTGCATGCCCCTTTTGTGTTGTGTGGGGGCATTTCCCTGTGTGTGTGTGCATGCATGTCCCTGTTTTATGTGTGTCAGGGTTCGACTTGTAGAAAAGACGAAGGAATCAGAGCGGTTAAAGTCAACGGAAAAAACACCAGAGGAAACATAAGGAAAGGTTTACAAAATAAAGGCACTAAATTACACTACACTACATACACATAACCAGATATGTACAATCAGGAGCGTGGGGGGGAGAGAGGATCCAGCGGAGCAGGCGAGGTCACATGGCGGAAGGGAGCACACAAGTCAAAAGTCACAGGACAACTGCTGAATTTTTGATGTGTAGGCCCGATACCCTCGTTCCCCATGAGGCGTACGAGCCAATCGGGAAGGACCTAATCCCGCATCACAGAGTGAGGTAAACATTGGCGAAGGTCCAGAGTAATCGCAAGACAGGCGGCCTGATCCAGGCCCGGTCAGGTCAATCGGCTGGTCTCCCTCAGGAGGCTAGGGTCAAGCAGTCATGCTGCCGTTGGTACTCACACTGGTCCGTGAGCACCGCTGCAACGGCTAATTGGCAGCGTATATCCACTCATTACCCCTGTTGCTGTTAGACACTGGCTCTAACACTCAGCTTCCCCCTGTTGGACTCCTTGGTGGGTGGGGGCGTGAGTGGATGAAGCACTGTCCAATTACATGGAAAATCAAACAAAAAAAACCCACAGACAGATCCTTAATGTTCACAACCCGTGCAAGGCCCAGACCACGGGCAGCCACCATGAAGCCATAAAAGTGCCTCCGGGTGGCAAAAGAAAACCCCGAGCACAGGATGACACTGTCATGCCTGCTGCCAAGATGGTGGACAAGACAGAAAAACCATGTCAGAATATGTCTGTCCACCAGATTGTCCAACAGATGGACTCTTGGGCTGGCCCTGGCCAGGAAGGTCTCTGAGCACCCCTCAGACGACCCCACTGACTGAATTGGGAGCACCAGCTGAACCAGCCAAAAACAGCTGGTGCCCCACGAGCAAGCCCCAAAGCCGAAAGGGCGGACCAAAACGGCCGAGGCCGGAGACCGACTCTGAGGGAAAGTCTGGACCCCCAAGGCGTTTCCCGCAGTTCAAGGTACCTGTTAAACCCGAAGGCTTCGACAATGCCTATCAAAATGGTAAGGGCATTGGAGAGCCAACGCAAAATCCCGTTGTCAATATGGGTTGCGTGAGATCAGGGCATGATAATCATGCCCAAAGATCAAGCTACCCTTTGTTTCCTGCAGGAAACAAAGGAGCTAAAAGATGGGAGGAAAGTGAGCCTCTCGCCACTGAATCCCGAGGAAAAGAGGGTCAAGATGGTGCTACTTGGCTTCTCAGTCTCGTATGATGTGGAGGTGATCGCATCACACCCACAGGTTGTGGAGGCTTCCCGATTGTCGAAGGGGAAGACTCCAACCAGGCAAGTCCTGGTGACCATGAAAGGTACCCTAACCTCTACTCTTGATCTGGGTAACTGGGGTACCTACAACCTATGTACATATGTGCCTGATCCACTGCGGTGTTTCAAGTGCCAGAAGTATGGACACACCCAGGCTAACTGCACAGCCAAGCCAAAATGTGGTGTCTGTAGCAAGGCACACAACACCGAGGTGTGCATTAAGGCATACAAAGAGGAAAAGGACACAACAGCCAAATGTCCTAACTGTGCCGAGAGGCATCACGCCTGGAGCCTGGCTTGCTCTGTCAGGAAAGAGGCGGCCCTCAAGCGGCAAGAGGTTGCTAAGACTTTGTTCCTGCCCCCCCAGGCACCTATGTCTGGGGGAAGAACAAAAGCGAAAAGGCCTGCCGACCTCCTAAGAGGAAGGAAGCTGCCCCCCAGCCGAAACCGGAGATCTCCGACAAACAGGAGTTCCCCAAAATAAAACAAGTGCAGAAGAACCACAGGAAGAAAGGTTCCTCCCCAGAAGCAGAAGACATGCTCTTCGATGAGGGGGACATGTCGATCCTGCTGACTGCTGTAGTCACAGCAGTGGCAACATCCTTGGCAAAGACGAAGGAAGAGGCGGATAAGGCAGTCGAGGTCGCCATGACGGCATTGACCAAGACTGTCACAACCATAAAGGGAAGGAAGATGGAAAGGGCCAAAACAGCCCCATCCTCTCCCTCACCCCAGGTAGAGACTCCCCTCCCCACTCCAACACAGACCATGCCCGCACAGGCAGAGCCTAGCCAGGCTGATTCAGTGCCAGAAACTGAATCAGAACAAGCTGACCCTGCCCAGGCAAGGCCAGTGAACAACAATGCACAAAAACAGCCTGGCTAGAGAAAAGCCCAAACACTTAAAGTCAGAGCTACCAAAGGCTCTCCACCCCCCAGTGGACCCAGGGATAGCCTGACAGCCGAAGGAGACCCCTCAAAACAACCTCACAATGGAGTTGTCAGACTCCGAAGACTGTCAATCCGAATACGACGATGTCTCTGATGTAACTATCAACTAGTAACATCATGGCACACAATCTAAGTATTCTGCAGTGGCACATCTATGGCTTCTGCACAAGGAGTGCCATCCTCCACGCAATAGTGCGATCAAGGAGCATTGACATTGTCAAGCTCCAGGAGACATTAACAGTGGAACCTTTTCGCTTCTCCGGGTAACATGTCTTTATGCTGCCACGTGCTGATGGCAAAAGTGGCCCTGATCACCTTGTCAAAGCAACAATTCCCTGCTCCCCAATAGCCGATGCACCGATAACTCAGACGTTATCTTTTCTCTGAGGGAACTAAGAAATGCATATAAAGCCAGTTGTAACACAGCCCCGGGCTCTGACAGGATCTCGTACCCCATCATTTCCCACCTGGGACTAGTAAGTGAGCTGCAAGCAACTCATCAACAAGTCCTGGGAAACTTCCACTCTACCCAGAGTTGGAAGAGGGCTACCATAGTTCCCATCCTTAAACCAAAAGGGAACCCGGGGAAGTACCGCCCATCTCTCTCCTCAGCTGTCTGGCCAAGACTGCCGCGAGGATGGTACTGAACTGGCTCCGATGGAAAATGGGACCCCCACATGAACATCTCCACGGGTTTGCCAGGGGCATGAGCACAGCACACAGCATAGCCACGCTCTTGAGCACAATAAGCACGGGCACATCTGTGGCAGTATTCCTTGACCTGGAGAAGGCTTTTGAATTGGCAAGTCCTCTTGCCATTCAGGAGAGCCTGATCCAAAAAGGAATCAGAGGTAAGCTCTTGGCTTGGATAGGTGACTACTTTACGAATAGAACAGCCAGTCAAATTCCAAGGTCACCTATCACAGCACATGCCACTAGAGAATGGAACGCCACAGGGTGGGGTTTTCAGTCCCGCCCTCTTTAACACATTAATGTCCTGTATCCTCAACATAAACTCCCCGTGGGGTGCAAGACTGGGTGGCCAAGCCAGCCCAAGTCAGTGCTGGTCCCAAGCCCGGGTAAATAGAGAAAATGATTACCTAAAAGGTAACACGGGTACTCTCCGTGGAAATGAACTGGGGACCCTACCACGTACTCACTCCAAGAGCATCACAACAGGAAAAACTACAATTAAGTATCATGCTGTGACCACGGACCGCTCAAACATGAGGCATGGTGGAGGATGGTGGAGAGGTCCACGGCTGCTCAAACATGAGCATACGTTTTTGATGATGATGGGGTGCAAGATCATCTATGCATACGATCTTGCTATCATCTCCACTGGACCGTACTGCCTAAACAAAGCCCAGCGTTGACTGGACCTCGTATCCGAGGAGTGGTTGCAGGACAGGACTAAAGATCTCTGCAGCCAAATCCAAAGCCATGGCTCTGAGACAGAGAGTTCAATATGAAAATCCAGGGAATGGACTTGGAGTGGGTTTTGGACTACCTCTACCTTCAGAAGGAGGTCCAGTACCTGGTTGACCGAACAAAATCAAGACTGTCTGTCATGAGAGCAATGAGTGGAAGACGCATAGGGGCCAGACACAGAGTACTTGGGTGCCCCAAGGTGGGCAAGGGTCCTCAACCTCCTAGTGGAGGCAAACTTTCTCCCCTTGGCCTCACGATTTGATCTAATGGCAGCACAATTTCTATCAAAGGTCATCCAGGCTCCCAGGAATACAAGCCTAAGACATAAAATAGTCAGACGCCTAGAACAAGATAACGAGCTGTTTGCAAACAACTGGCTGTCTCACACAAGCCAGGGTGCTAATACGCCATCAGCTCAAAGAACCGCTACTGGCCAAGGGCATGGACTCTCCCCACCCTGACTTGTCGAAGCTCCGCCGTAGGCACAAACCTCGATTAGAGTTCTCGGTCATGAGGACTGGCAAGCAAAAAGAATGAATATTATACGCCTAGCCTAAAGGCGGAAACCCAGAGGGTCATTGCAACCATCACCCCTCCTGGCAGCAAAAACATATTACACGGATGGATCGGTCGATCCCTTGACCCACACTGCAGGCGCCGACTTCGCAGCAAGGGATGCCACAAAATCCATGAGGGTAACAGACAACGCCTCCTCACAACAGGCAGAGGCAGTTGCTATCATGGGAACACTGTGTGTGCATGCGTATTGCCTGTGTGTATGTGCATGTGTATATTGTTGTGCATGTGTATCTGTGAGTGCATGTGTGTATGTGCATGTGTATGTGTGCATGCATGTTTGTAAGTGCATGCATGTGTGTGTTGATACCTCTGTGTGTGTATGCCTGTGTATTTGTGTGTGTGCATGTGAGTGCATGCATGTGTGTGTGCATACATGTCCCTGTGTATGTACATGCCTGTGTATTTGTAGGTGTGTACGTGTATGGGTGTGTATGCCTGTGTATTTGTGACTGGTGTGAGTGCATGCATGTGTGTACATATGTGCCTATGTGTGTGTGTGTGTGTGTGTGTGTGTGTGTGTGTGTGTGTGTGTGCATGTGTCCCTGTGTGACATGTGTGTGTATGTGCCTGGTGTATGTGTGTTCCTTGTGTGTATGTCCCTGAGTGTGTCCATGGGGATGTGCTGACTCTATGTGTGCATGCATGCCCCTCGGCATGTGTGATGCATGTCCCTGTGAAGTGTGTGGACCTGTGTGTGATGCTGTCAATGTGTGCATCGTGTGTGTATACACCTGGAGCAACTGATGCTTGGGCATATTCATGTGTTTTCTGTACTTTCGTTTACTTGAATGTCCCTGTGTGCATGTGGTGTGCCTGTGGTGTGTGCATGTCCCTGTGTGTGTGTGTGCATGAGTGTGTGATTGGGCTGATTTTTTGTATTTTGGCCTGAGTGTGTGCATGTGGGCTGGTGTGTGTATGTGCCTGATTTGTGTGTATGAGTGCCTGATGGTGTAGTAAACCTGAGTGTGTGTATTGTTCCTGAGTGTGAGTGTATCCCGAGTGTGTTCCTGTTTTGTTGTTGTGGCCTGTGTGTGTCCCTTGCGTGTGTGTTTGTCCCTGTGGTACGTGTGTGTATGCATGCCCCGGGTGACGTGTGTAACCCTGTGTGCTGCATGCTATGTGTACACCTTTTATGCTGTGTACATTCCTGGTGTTCCTGAGTGTATTGTGTGCATGGTGTATCCCTGTGCATGTGTACACGGTTATGCATCCTGTGTGTGTTGGTGACCCTGTGTGTGCTTTGCATGACTGTGTGTGACACCTGTGTAGCTGTGTACATGGCTGTGTGTCACCTTGTAGCAATAAACACCTGTGTGTGGTGTGCCCGAGTGTGTGTGCATGTGTGCCTGAGGTGTGTGTGTCCCTGTGTGTGTCCCTGTGTGTGTGTATCCTTTTATTTGTGTGCTGAGTGTATGTATCCCTGAGTGTGTGCGTTGTGTATGCATGTCCTGTATGTGAGTGTGGGGACTCTGTGTGAGTGCTTGTCCTTGTGTGTGTGTGTATGTGCCTGTGTGTGTGTGCCCCTGTGTGCATGCATGTCCCTGTGTGTGTGCATGTGTGTAAACCTGTGTATGCATGTGTACATCCCGGGTGTGTGTGTATGCCTGAGTCTGTGTATGTGCCTGTGTTTGTGTGTGTCCGTGTGTGCGTGTGTGAAAGTGAGTGCGTGTGGTGTTTGTGCTTGTGCATGTGTATGTGTGTGTGTCCTGTGTTTGTGTGTATGTGTGTGTGTACATGTGTGTATGCAATCCCTGGCACATGTGTGACCTTGTGTGTGTGCATGTGTGTATCCCGGTGTGTGTACACCTATACATGCATGTCCCTGTGCGCTGTGTGGACCCTGTGTGTGTGGCGTGTCCCTGTGTGTGTGTACCCCTGGTATGCATGTGTACATGCCTGTGTGTGTGTGTGCATGGGGTCCCTGCGTGTGTGGGGTCACTGAGTGTGTATGTATGCATGGTGTGCCTTGTGTGTGAGTACCTGTGTGGTGTGTGTGTGCCTGGGTTGTGGTGTGCCATTGTGTGTGTGTGTACATGTGTGTGCCCTTGTGTGGAGTACCTGTGGGGTGTGTGCCTGAGTGTGTGGTAACCTGAGTGTGTATTTCTGAGTGTATGTCCCGTGTGTTCTTGAGTGTGTCCCTGTGCGCATGTGGTCTGTGACCGTGCGTGTGTGCCTGAGTGTGTGTATAACTGAGTGTGGTGTTTGTGTGTGGCCTTGTGTCCCTGAGTGTGTTCCTGTGTGCCTGTGTGTTCCTGTGTGCCTGTGTGTTCCTGTGTGTGTGTGCCTGAGTGTGGTGTGTGTCCCTGTGCATGTATGGTGACCATGCATGTGTGTTCATGTGCATGTATGTGTGTGTGCCTGTGTTTTGTGTTGTGGTGTATGCAGTTCCCTTTTGGCGTGTGGTGCCCTTTGTGTGCGTGCATGTCCCTTTTGTGTGTGTGCATGTGTACATGCCTGTGTGTGTGCCTGCGTTTGTGGGGTTCCTTGTGTGTGTGTACCTTGTGTTCTCTGTATGTGTGTGTGCATGTGTGTATGGTTGTGTGTACACCTGTGTATGCATGTGTACATGCCTGTGTGTGTGTGTATGTGTGTGTGCCTGAGTGTGTGTTAGTGTGTGTGCCTGAGTGTGTTGTACGTGTGTGTGCCTGCGTTTGTGTGTTTTCCTTTTGTGTGTGTGTTCTTTGTGTGTGTGTACCTCTGTGTGTCTCTGTGTGTGCATGTGTGTATGGTTGTGTGTACACCTGGTATGCATGTGTACATGCCTGTGTGTGTGTGCCTGAGTGTGTGTATGCGTGTGTGCCTGAGTGTGTGTAAGTGTGTGTGCCTGAGTGGTGTACGTTGGTGTGCCTGAGTGTGTGTGTGTGTATGCCTGCATGTGGTGTATGCTTGAGTGTGTGTGTGCGCCATTGTGTGTGTGTGCCTGTGTGTGTGACTGTGTGTGTGTCCGTTTGTGTGTGAGTACCTGTGTGTGTGTTCCTGAGTGTTTTGTGCCTGTGTCTGTGTGTGTGTGTGTGCCTGTGTTTGTGTTGCCTGTGTTGTGTGCCTGTGGGTATGTGTGCCAGTGGGGTGTGTGTGCCTGTGGGTGTGTGTGGTTGTCTGTTTTGTGTGTGTGTGTATGCATGTCCCTGTGCATGTGTGTGGACCCGGGTTGTATGTGTGTGTGCATGTCCCTGTGTGTGCATATGTGTATGCTTAGTTTGTGTACACCTGTGTATGTATGTCCCTTTGGGCCCATGTGACCCTGTGTGTGCGTGATGTCCCTGTGTGTGTGCATGTGTGTATGCATGTGTGTGTTACAGCTGTGTAGCATGTGTACATGCCTATGTGTGTGGTGTGCACCTGTGTGTGTGTGCCTCTGTGTGTGTGTGTGCCTGTGTGTGTGTGTGTGGTGCCTGTGTGTGTGTGTGTCTGTGTTTGTGGGGTGTGCTGGGTTGTGTGTGTGGTGTGCGTGTGTGCCTGTGTATGTGCCTGTGTGTGTGTTTGTGCCTGTATATGTGTGTGTGCATGTGTGTGGGTGTGCGTGTGTGAATGCATGTCCCTGTCTGTGTATGTTTAAAATTGTGTAGCAGTGTACATGCCTGTGTATGATGTGTGCATGCCTATGTGTGTGTGTGTGCATGGTGTGGGGCATACAGGGCATGTGCTTGTTTGTGTGCACTTATATACTAGATTCCATACTCACACTCATGTCATCTTGGTGTTCAATATTATCAAGGAGTCTGACTAGGCTGCACATGGTGTTGTGGGTAGTCATATCCTTTGTTAACTGATCAATCCAGAGCTGTCTACTAGCCATGATCGAAGGGTTCCTGCCCCTGGAAAAGACAAGAGCTATTATAATTAGACAAATTTTACTGTACAAAAACACTGATGCTGTTTTGGCTAAAGAGGAAACACTGTGAAATTGTAAAATTATGCTTCTTTTACATATGCTTTCTATTGCAGATAATGACAGTTTTTGTTGCTCTCCTGTTTTGAGAATATGCCACAGGGTATTAACAAATCCATTTCAACTCATGCTGAAGCACATATCTAAACTTTAATGCAGACAGGCAACATCAACTTTTATTTCTATCAAATAATAAAAAACATACATGCTCTAGAATCACGTTGTAGATGATGAGGCATTATAAATAAATACTTCAAACAGCTAGATATCCAAGCAGAAAATGCATAATTTTTTCTTAATAAATAGGTTTTTCTGGCTTTGAATACAAAAAACCTAACAGAATCTTTAGTGAAATAGGTTTGATTCCAAAGTTGACAAAAAGATAACATGTAATATTGAAGTGACAAAACAATCATAAAGTTTATAAAAGGCAGCAGTTAAGAAAAAGTGGTTTCATCTGAATGTTCATTGAAATGATTTCATTTGAACAGTGTCCTTTCAGTTTATTTTACCTATATAGTTTTTTAATATCCCTCCTAGATTATTCATGCACAAAATTTAAAACACAAAAAATATGATACCATAAACTCATCTGAATGTTATCCATAAGGTGGATATGGAATATGTTGACTTTATCCTGTATTTTTTAATTTATTGTGTTAATTATTATGATTGTGGCTATCCATATATTCATCACAATTGTGCAAGATCTTTTTCATGGGATTTTTTTCATTGATTTATCAATAAAATCTATGTATTTACATGATGGCCCTGGCATGAGCTACTAATAGGGTTGTTGCTTAAACTTACACCAAGTAACCAAGTAAGGATTTCTTCTCCCTTAGCCAATCATACAGCTGTGTTTTTGCAATTATAGCATCAGACACCTTTCTGCATATAGTAAACCCTTTGCATTTTGAGAGAAATTTGGTCCCTTAAAAAAAAACTAAAACTAAAACTAAATGCAAAATTGTTAAATGTGAATAAATGCATAATGACAAAAATCTCATTTGGGACTGGGGGAGAACAGGTTATTTGATTTAAAGGGTCATTTTTCAGTGTATTATTTAAATACAATGGCATGACCTAAAAGTGAACAAATAAATTATTATACTTAACCAACATCCTTTATTTTGGATAATGAAAAGGGGATTATTTACATGTGCACACACAGATATATGGGGTGTGTGTGTCCATCTCCTGAGCAATATGCAATTATTTTTCCTTCTTAACAGTGTCCAAGCCCTATGTACCAAGTCCAGGGTCTCCCTTTGATCAAACATTTTACACTTGAATGTACTCTACAATGCTATTGGGTATGTCAAGTTGTACAATCCCCTTCCCCCATTCTGTCCAGGTAAAATAATCTAAAGTGGACATGAGCAGATGGAGTGGGGAGAGGGGGGGGTGGGGTTAAAAATGAACCCTTAGGATAGCCATGACCAGTCTATGGTTTGTACCACAAAAAATTGGCAGTCCAGTAAACCCTGCAATTCCAGAAGATTCTCCAGCAAGTGCTAACATAAGTGTGGTCTACCATGTCCAGTCATGGGGAAATTTGGGGCACTGGGAATAGCTGCCAGATATCCCCAATCAAAAATACACCTTTTTTAGGGGCCATTTATACCAATGCTAAAAAAGGGAAATGAAAAAAACAGAGATCTACAGGGTTCAAGGTAATTGGATAGTACTTTCAAACAAAATAAAAATATTCATATCAGACAATCTGTGAGACTGCCCATAGGCCCTACCAAATTATTGATTTCATAGAATAGCTATAGCTCAAAATATTTATATATATTTACTGCATAATGCAAAAGAAACTGTTGTGTTATTGCAACAGGGTTCTTTTTATCAGTGTTTAACCCTTCCCAACATTGCCCTAGACAAAAAAAGGCAGTGGCCTGCAGGGCCTCTCATCCATCTATGGTTTTCCCCTTGCAGTGCCTACAGGCCAGTTACTAGGTTGGCAGTGATCAAGATACAAGTGAGGCAGACGACCTGCCCCTTATTGAATCTTTTTGGTAGCCCTCCCAACAGGAACCACAGCCTGCTGCATTTTTTGAGAGGGAGGGTTGGTAACCCTTACTAATGGAATTATCTTGGGGAGGCTGGCTGGCAAACCTTCCCCATTACAGCTACCCATTAACCCCAGAGGACTGGGGGGACAAGAGTTAGCATGCAGAGTTTTGTATGCAGAGAGATAATGAGAGAGGAAAAATTTTAAGGACAATCTATATGTTAACCATCATGATAATATTAATAAAATCTATACTTTTAATTTTATTAATAACATGCAGTATTTCCTTGCAGAATCCAAAACCATAAGCATTGATTCATATATCTGCCCCTTGAATTTAATGCACTCATGGCATGATGTATGGGCTAGAGGTATAATTTGTGACCTTTTTAAACAGCTTTTTTTCAAGACACCAATTTTGTGAGGGGGAAGGAGTGAGAGTGAGAGTGAGAGTGAGAGTTTAGAGGAGGAGAGGAGAGAGGGGAGAGATGAGAAAAGAGAGAGAGAGAGAGAGAGAGAGAGCGAGAGAGAGAGAGGAGAGAGAGAGAGAGAGAGAGGAGGGAAAGAGAGAGAGAGAGAAAACCATTCCATCCTCATATACCTTGACTTATGGAGTGATAATTAACATACATACGGTAAAAAGGACTGTTGTACTGTGGCAGACAGTATGCACACAACTACTGTGGGTGCATAAACAAAATAAAAGCAAGCTGAATAACCCACCCGCAGCAGCCCCCCGTCAATGTGGTGCCAGTGGGTTTGGGCTTGCCTTCACGACCCCTTGTTCCAGGATGCGAGCCAGGTAAGGAACCAAAGGGATGTTCGTCCACCAGGCACTAAAGGATTATACAAGAAAAAATGTAAAAATTATATTCATAATGTAATATGGTAAAACAAATTATCTAAAAAATAAGAAAAAATAATCATACATATGCATTATATTGGTCTTTTTCAACAGAGTAACTATAATGCTTAATTATTTGCTGTTTATATATAAAAAAGACAAAACTAAAAAATTACATTAAAATGCATCTCTTTAATTTGACCATAATAAAGTCTGAAAGCAAATGAAAAATCTCAGTTAGTGGTATGCAAAACACATGGCAAATTTAACTCATAAATTCACTCTTAAAATAATTATAATAATAATTACAAATGACAATCTGTTTATCAACAAAAGATCCATCCTTATAGGGTGAGGGGAAAACTGTCTCAAATAACAAATGGGGCCAATATGAACATGAACATTAACCCTTTCCCAATGGGAGTATTCATAGTGGCCCGGGCCCCGTTGCAGGGGCTTATATCGTTCACCCTAGCATGCGCAACCGCTCATGCCAAATACCAGCATCCCTGCGGATATTCAGTTACATTATTTTCTAAAATTTTGTTTGCCATATTTCTAAGGCTGTTTGTGCATCAGGATGTGAAATTACAGGGAGGGGGGAAGACAGAAAGAACAGAAAAAAAAGGGGGGGGGGGATATTTTTTCACACATTTGTAAATACAGACAGGTGTATGGCAATAACAGAAATCATGAATTTAGAAGTGTTTTTCATGAACATCAGTTGCTTAATTATATCACACAGTGGCTTTAGTGCCTTGTTTTTACATTTTTTGACATAATTTTAATATTACTAACAGAAGTAATATGTAACAGTTTATTGTCAAAACTATGGTAATATCAACAGTTTGTTGATAATGTTATTTTTAGTACATAGGCCCTATTTGCCTATTTACTATAGTTATCATGGTTGTCATTATTGTTAACCCTTCCTAAATGCCCGCCTGAGTCTAAACCCTCCAAGAGATTTGTGAAGTCATACCCGTCGCCCGGCCTGGTGGATGCCAGAATATGTGATTTATAGTTAATATTGTGCCATATTGCATCACTTTAGCAGGCAATTGTGATTGGTAATGTGACATCAAATTTACTACAGGGGCTCCCCATTCTTTGTCATTCATGAGGACCAGAAAAATATCACATCTAATGGTTTGATGAATAGTGATACACAATATCCCATGTGAATACATTAAAAAAGGGTGAATGT
>NC_051390.1:29556803-29564303 GCF_015228065.2 Penaeus monodon
CTTTTAAATCGCTAATAGTCTTATCCATCTTACAATGAGGTAAAATAAACTGAAGTCATTCGTTCGATCAGCAACTTTTGAGTCAGTGTGACCTGCAGTTACGTCCGTTAATTACTGTAGGACTACGGTTTAAGCTAGAATCACTATTCGCTTATCAATTACGCCCTTTTCACCCTCTAGAAGTCACTTGCATGTTTTGGGTACTTCCCAAGCAATCATGTGATTAGTGATAGCAAATTTAACCGTGGGGAATGTCACGAGCGAACAAAACAGATACCAGAAGAGAGCAGGTTATTTATAGATTTTCCAGCTCAGTTTGCTTCATTGTATGGCATTTTGGGTATAGGATCCCCCCATCGATGAAGTCTGATATGCATAGCTACCCGGGGGTTCTAATTTCTGACCCCGAGAAATTTGCTTCCTAAAATGCTTATAAATATTTTTTCACATCACCATTCTTAAATGGTACATTCTGTCGCATATCTTTAAATGTTGAATTCAATGTGGTAGTTGAAATAATTTTGTATAAATAGCATTGCAAATTTTGTCTCAGTTTTGTTATGTTAAACATTAATAATCCGGTTGTGATACATTTTCTGTTTGAGCTCACTCTCACTTTCACTCATTCACGTTGCTGTTGCTCACACACCCCACACACACACACACACACACAACACACACACACACCCCACACACACACCCACACACACACTCACTCATCATCCACGCAGAAAAAAAGACACTAAACCTTTTCATTAATAGGGTTTCTTGCTGTTATAGTGCAGGTAAAAGATCGATAATGTATCTCTTTTCCCCGCGTTTTTTGTCAGTCGTGACGAGTGACTCGAAAATGATTTTACATTTATTTCTCCTCTGTGTGAGGGTTGATTGGTTAAAGTAAATCCTTGTGGATTGCTTTTGTTGTTTCCCTTATCTCCTCTCATATCTATCAGAGATGGTTGGTAGTTCAAGCCAGGTCCATGCAGAATCGCTACTGACATCTCTCTCCTATTTTTTTCTTTATCTTTGTAAAATAAAACACAAATGAAAAACAGAGACAAAAATAAAGTAAAAATAAACATTAAAAACTGCACATTTTATAAATAACTCTTCTCTGTTGCCTTTCTTTTTCTCTTACTGTCTTGGCCCTTATGTGTATAATCGGGTTTTAAACCGATATCCGACACGGCACCAAAGGAGGACCCTGCTGCAAAACAGTCACCTTAGGATGTTGTGGAAAGGACATCACCGGAATATTGAAAGAAGCCTGCGGACCAGGATGTTCATCAGAGCAGCTATTAAGCTGCCCCAAGATGTAGTAGAAGGGCGTTGCCTCCCGGGGACGCCCGTAGTTCCAGTAAAGGACCAGCAACTTGCCAGCGCAGGTACCATCGCCCCAGGATGCTGGGGATGGGCGCTGCTGCCTGGACGCCCGCAGATTCAGTCAAAACTCCAGGAGCTTGTCAGTGTAGGTATCAGCCACCTGAGATGCCGAAGAGGACACTCCTCCCCGGATGTCTGTAGATCCAGACGAAGATATGGGGACAAGCAGGCAGCCGAGAAGGCCCCAGGACGAGATCTGTGAGGACGTGTAGACGAGGATGGCCGCCGAGTTAGACCTGGACAAGGAATACGAGGAAGTCTAGACGAATCCAAGTCAAGGAAGACTGGTGCGGCACCTTCGAGACGAGTGGAAACATTGGGGATGGACAGATTACACTGAGGACCAGGAAGAAGAGGACAACAAGGACTAGCAACTACAAAAAATGCACTGAGGACACACGCGAGAATGAGATGACCAGTCAAAATGCATTAAGAACTGCCACTAGAGTTTCCAGAGATTAAGATAGAATAGCTACATCATCAGCAAAGTCAAGGTCTGTAACCTTAATATTGCCAAGTGTTGCTCCTCAGGGGACTTTGGACAGTAGCTCTACCCAGTATCCAGTCCATAAAAGTGTTGAAAGTGTTGGTGCAAGAACACAGCCTTGCCTCACTCCTAAACTAACGGGAAGAAGCTCAATAGGCCCCCCCAAAACTTCACAAAATTTTTCAGTACCAATATACAGGCTTGCTTTTAAATTTTAAATAATCCTTGTTGGAATTCCTCTTTAACCCGTTCTCGCCGGGTCACGTGTATACACGTGATAGAACACGGGTCTCTCGGCAGGGTAAGCGTGTACGTGCGGCGACGCGCCAGAGCGAGTGGAGCGGGACGTTCGGCTTCTCGCAGCGGACTCCCGCGCCCACTGTCGGCCTTTGCCAGATATCACTGGATTTTAACTACTCCAGTGAATTTTCAGACCGCGATAAAGGGTTAATCTCGGGATCTCCCAGAGTGTTTTCACAATCACCGTATAAAATGCCTTCTTGAGGTCAGTGTAAGCTGCAAGCAGCCCATCTCCGAACTCATGACAGCACTCTACAATGACTTGAAGTGCCAGGATACAGTCTATTGTGGACTTACCAGGAGTGAATCTAGATTGCTCTGGCCTCTGGTGCCTTGGCAGGTGGTCTTTGATAAGTCTCAGTAGGATGTGAGTGAGAACCTTGGCCAGTATACTGAGTAGTTTAACGCCTTGGTGATTGTTGCAGTCCCACCACTCACCTTTCCCCTTCCAGAGAGGGGTGACAAAACCCTCAGCAGGTCAGGGGGAATGGTACCAGCCTACCAGATGGCAGACAGGACAGCATGCAAGACCCTTAACCATAAGTTCTCCACCAGCCTTTAACATTTCAGCTGGGATGCCACAGACACCTGCTGCTTTACGACTGGATATCGCTCCCCTGACTTCAGTCAGGAAGGGTGGATCCTTACTGTTCTGGGTGCCTTCAATGTGGTATTCAGCTGTGATCAAGCTGGGCATGAGATGTCTGTCAGTCCCCATAGATCAGGAGCTGATCCCAGTAGAAAGAACAGCCTCCTTCTCTGGGATTCTTCTAGGTCCCAGAGCATGAGGATTTCTGGCTCCTGGTATCAGTGCTCCAACCCACATCGTTGGACATGGTATGGCAATATCGGTACTGTGGCCAAGGAGTTTGGGACCACATTCTTGTCAGCATTCGCTGGAGGACCCTTCGGAACTGGGGGGTTTACCCGGGGTGCCAAGTTCTGTTGCACTGACCACAGGCTCTCCCTCATCGAGACCTCTGCAGTGCCTCCTTGTGGCCACCCATAGAACTGGGCACCTTGCAGTCCCAGGTTAAACTGTGGGGGATCTTGGAGCAGCAGGAGGCCCCAAGGTACAGAGCCATGGCCCATCGGCATGTGGACACGC
The DNA here is from genome assembly GCF_015228065.2 of Penaeus monodon. NCBI lineage: Eukaryota > Metazoa > Arthropoda > Malacostraca > Decapoda > Penaeidae > Penaeus > Penaeus monodon. The sequence continues at coordinate 29,560,082 of NC_051390.1, forward strand.
CCTGGCTCTGTACCAACTCCTACCCCTTAGCCACCCTGGGGTAATTTGGGGAGCGCGGGGGAGGTGGGCCTTGCCAGTCCTCCTCCCTCCAGTAAATCACCGGCAACTACCTTCATGAATGGGTATGCTGGGGGGAGGGGTGCTGTTTCCTCCCACTGAGCAAACAAAAAGGGCTGTGGGTCCCCTTGGGTGGGCAAATGTCAGGCACAGGATGGGAAAAAAGGGTTACTTGTCCCACCTGCCCCCCAGCAGGCACCAACCCACCATGAAGCTTGTGGGCAAAGCCCTAGGGAACCCCACAGGCGGATGGGGGGCCCCACAGCCTGCCCACCCCATTTATTTGGGGCAGAGTCGGCGGGAGTGGCAGAGATGGCGTGCACCTGGAGTGACCGCTCAAGGCTCAACCTCAGGCGAGCTTTCCAGATAGCAGCTTGGAACATCCGGTCCTTGCGACAGGATGAGTGGTTACCTCTGCTATCGAGGGAATTGGAGTGATTGGGAGTTGAGGTGGCTGCCTTCTCAGAGGAGAGAAGACCTGGCAGTGGCATAATCAGTATGGGTGGGTACACCTACTACTGGTTGGGCTGCAGTGATGGTCATCACCTCCAGGATGTAGCCATAGCCATCTCCAGCCGATTTCAGCCATCAGTAGTTGAGGTGACACCTGTTGATGAGCGTATTATGGCACTGAGATTGAAGCATGCCTGTGGCTTCATGTCTCTTATTGCTGTGAACATCCCTACTGATGTTTGCAAACTTGATGTGAAAGAGGCGTTCTATGCCAAACTCTCATCTGTGGCAGACAATTGCCCCTGGTGAGATATTTGCATTGTTCTGGGCGACTTCAATGCAGTATCTGGCTGTGATCGAGCCGGCTATGAGATGTCTGTTAGCCCCCATGACCCCGGGAGCTGATCTCAGCAGCGGGAACAGCCTCCTCCTCTGGACTTTGCTAGATACCAGAGAATGAGGATCTCTGCCTCCTAGTACCAGCGCTTCAACCTGCAGAGTTTACCGGAGTGCAGAGTTCTGTGGCACTGACCATAGGTTGTGGCTACCCTACAGGTCCACTTCATAATTCCCTGTCCCTCCAGTGGCCACTATAAGGTGTTTCACCTGGACAGACTGAGGGAGGGGGAGTGTGCCTCTGGGTTCACCATGGCAGTCTCTGACCGATTCACAGAACTCGACAACCTGACGGACCCAGTTGCACTGTGGGAGCTCTTCAAGTGTGAAACACTCGAAGCAGCCCAGGAGTCCATTGGTGTACGCCCGAGAGCAAGGCATGGTTTGGCTAAATGGCAATCAGGTCTTGCGTTGCTCTTTGGTGTGTAGGGCTCGGACACTGCTGAGAAGGGACAAGGAATAGTTCATCAGGGATCTTGCTGAGGATGTTGAAGGCCATTTCTTGGCAAATGGCCTTTGTCCTGCCTACCAAGCCCTGAGAAAGCTGAACTCTAAGCCCTCCTCGCAGATGACTGCAGTTCACTCAGTGGATGGACAGATCATCTCAGATCATGTTAGGGTTTGTGAACGTTGGGCTGAGTATTTTGAGCAACTGTACCAGATAGACCCTCCAACAGTTAGCTTGGATGCAAGCGATACCACAATAAGGATGGTGATTTCCAAGCTGAAGAGTGGGAAAGCTACAGACATATGTGATATCCCTGCTGAACTTCTAAAGGCTGGGGGTGAACCTATGGCTCAGAGCTTGCATGCAGTCTTGACTGCCATCTGGCAGTCCTGGTACCATTCCCCCTGACCTGTTGAGGGGCGTGGTCATCCCTCTCTGGAAGGGGAAAGGGGACTGTAGTAACTACTGTGGCATGACACTGCTCAGCATACCAGGCAAAGTTTTTACCCACATTCTTCTGAAACAGATCCACGACCACCTACTAAGGCATCAGAGACTGGAGCAGTCTGGATTCACTCTTGGCAAGTGCACAATAAACAGAGCTACTAGCCAAAGTCATTGTGGAGCAACACCGGGCAATATCTCAGACCTTGACTTTGCCAATGATGTTGCTATCCTATCTGAGTCCTTGGAGTCAATGGTGGTGGCTCTTGATGCATTTAGCAATGAGGCGAAGCCCTTAGGCTTAGCGTCGCACTGGACCAAGATCAATGATTCAGGACTTTGGGGGCCTTTTAGGGGAACCCGTTTCAGTCGATCCATGCTTGCTGCGAGGACACTGAAGTTATGGAGAGTTTTAGATACCTTGGTAGCATAGTCCATATCTCTGGGCTGTCAGACAAAGAAGGCATCACACACACATACACACACACACACACACACACACACACACACACACACACACACACATATTATATATATATATTATATATATATATATAATTCATATATATACATACACAGATATATTTACAAACTTATATACTGATGGGAAGGCTACAGGAGAAGTAACTGAAGGATTAGATTAAAGCCTCAAGGAAAATGTGAACCCCCCCCATACCCCCCTTAAGTGACGCCCCTGTATATGGAGATGTATATAGATGCATATACATAGATATATGCATATCAATCTATATATATGTATATATACACATTTATATACAACTATAAATATATATATAGTAATCTAATATATATTATATATAAATACATAATATATATATATCTATATATTATATTATATATACTAAATATACATATATATATATATATTATATCTATATATCTGTATATATATATAAAGATACATCTTATATCTATATATTTATATATAATATAGAATAAATATACATATATATATATCTATATATATATATATCTATATAATATACATATCTATATCGATATAACTATAATATATATATATATACTCTAATATATTATATATATATACTATCTCTTATATAGATCTAATCTCTACTCTATATAATATATATTTATTATATCCTTCACTATTATATCTCTATATATCATGTCTCCATATATATATAAATATCTATATATCTATATATAGATAATATATATGTATACATATCTATATATATCTATATATATATCTATATATTATATATATATCGATATGTATATTATATATATAGCTTATATACATCATATATATATGTCTATTTATCTATATATAATATATATATATAGTTTATATATATTATATATAGATTTATTTATATATATATTATAATGTATATATATATCTATTATAATAGTATATTTTATATATATAATATATATATCTATATATATATCTGTTATTTATATATATATAGATGTATCTATCTATCTATCTTATATATTTTTTGTGGGATATATATATTATATTATATATATATATATATAATATATATATACTATATAAATATACATGACATCTATATATACTATATATATATAATAAATATTATTATTCTCTATCTATCTATATCTATACATCCTCTCTCTTTATATCTCTATTATCATAATCTATCTATCATATCATGTCTCTTTATCTATATGTATATATCTCTATATAATCTATATATACTATTATCTATAATATCTCTCGCTTCATCTATCTCTTATACCTATTTATATCTACTCTATCTATATCTCTCTCTCTTCTACATCTATCGTCTCTCTCTAGCTGTGTGTGTGTGTCAAACTACATATCAGCTCTATATATACTATAATATATATATATATATATATATAATATACGCATATATATACATATATATATATATATATATATTATATATATATATTATATGGATATATATGTATTAATATAATATCTATATATATATATATATATATATATAATGAATATATATATAATATATATATAATATATATAATAAGTATATAATAATATATTAATATATATATAATATATATATTATATATTATAATATATATATAATAATAATTGTACCACCACACAGCACACATAATATATATTATATATATTATATAGATATATATAATATATATATATATATATACCCCTATATAATATATATATGCCTGTATATATATATATATATATATTATCTATATATATCTATATATATATATATATATATATATATATATATTATGTGTGTGTAAATATATGAAAATATCTATCTATCAATATAATATATATATATATATATAGATATCTAGTATATATATATATATATATATAACAATGTGACACACACCACACACACACAACAACACACCATATATCTATATATATATATATATATATAT
>NC_051390.1:29569303-29574783 GCF_015228065.2 Penaeus monodon
CATCTCTCTCTTCTCTCTGTGTGTGTTTGGTGTGTGTGGGTTTGGTGTGTGTGTGGTTTGTGTGTCTTGTGTTGTGCTGCCTTCATTTCTGCCCGCCCCGCGCCTGGCTATCTCCGGTCTCTCCCACTCTCCCTCCCGTTCCGTGTCCTCGCCGCACGCATGGTCGACTGCCCGGTTCCCCTCCCCGCCCCCCCGTCTGCCATCTTGATCTTGGGCCAGGAGCCCGCTCCGGCCTACCGGCTTCGCCTCCTTGCTCCTGCCTCCCGAGCCCCCCCTTGCCTCCCCGCCTCAGACTCGGCTCGCCCCCTCCTGGCCCCGTCCGGTCTGCGCTCTTGCCGGGTGTTAGCTCCCCCTGCCCTTGGCTCGAGCTCTTTTCGTGGGCCTTGCCAGAGTGACTCCAGCCTGCTCCCCGTCTCTGCTGCCTTCGTCGGTGGTCGTTGGCTCTGTTTTCCGCCGCCTGTGGGTACCCCCTTTGCCTGGTTCTTGGGCCCTGCGCAGTGGCTGCCCCCGTAGTTCCTCCGTCCCCCTTTCCCCTTCCCGAGCGGGGCATGACCACGCCCCTCCCCGGTCCGGGGGACTGGTCCAGGCGGCCGAGGGCAGTCACGCCTGCCTGCAACGCGGGCCCGAGGGGGCACCCCCACCTTTGAAGTTCAGCCTGGATCCCCATCTGGCGTCGCGGGCCCCTCTTTCGCTTGGCAATCCCGCCTTCTTGGGTATCGCTTGCTCCAAGCTCCGTTGGCGGGTCTCTCTGGGCCAGTTGCTCCCTACTCACCCCCCGTTCCCAACCCCTCCCATGATTGCGCTGCTCTGGTCCCTCCACTGCGTGGACTGCAGTCCTCTGCGAGGAGGGCTTTTAGAGTTCGCTTTCTCAGGGCTTGGTAGGCCGGACCCAGGCCATTTGCCGAATGGCCTTCCCTCCTCAAGCAAGACCCTGATGCCCTATTCCTTGTCCCTTCTCAGCAGTGTCCGAGCCCTACACACCAAAGAGCAACGCAAGACCTGATTGCCATTTAGCCAAACCATGCCTTGCTCTCGGGCGTACACCAATGGACTCCTGGGCTGCTTCGAGTGTTTCACACTTGAAGAGCTCCCACAGTGCAACTGGGTCCGTCAGGTTGTCGAGTTCTGTGAATCGGTCAGAGACTGCCATGGTGAACCCAGAGGCACACTCCCCCTCCCTCAGTCTGTCCAGGTGAAACACCTTATAGTGGCCACTGGAGGGACAGGGAATTATGAAGTGGACCTGTAGGGTAGCCACAACCTATGGTCAGTGCCACAGAACTCTGCACTCCGGTAAACTCTGCAGGTTGAAGCGCTGGTACTAGGAGGCAGAGATCCTCATTCTCTGGTATCTAGCAAAGTCCCAGAGGAGGAGGCTGTTCCCGCTGCTGAGATCAGCTCCCGAGTCATGGGGGCTAACAGACATCTCATAGCCGGCTCGATCACAGCCAGATACTGCATTGAAGTCGCCCAGAACAATGCAAATATCTCACCAGGGGCAATTGTCTGCCACAGATGAGAGTTTGGCATAGAACGCCTCTTTCACATCAAGTTTGCAAACATCAGTAGGGATGTTCACAGCAATAAGAGACATGAAGCCACAGGCATGCTTCAATCTCAGTGCCATAATACGCTCATCAACAGGTGTCACCTCAACTACTGATGGCTGAAATCGGCTGGAGATGGCTATGGCTACATCCTGGAGGTGATGACCATCACTGCAGCCCAACCAGTAGTAGGTGTACCCACCCATACTGATTATGCCACTGCCAGGTCTTCTCTCCTCTGAGAAGGCAGCCACCTCAACTCCCAATCACTCCAATTCCCTCGATAGCAGAGGTAACCACTCATCCTGTCGCAAGGACCGGATGTTCCAAGCTGCTATCTGGAAAGCTCGCCTGAGGTTGAGCCTTGAGCGGTCACTCCAGGTGCACGCCATCTCTGCCACTTCCCGCCGACTCTGCCCCAAATAAATGGGGTCGGCAGGCTGTGGGGCCCCCCATCCTCCTGTGGGGTTCCCTAGGGCTTTGCCCCACAAGCTTCATGGTGGGTTGGTGCCTGCTGGGGGGCAGGTGGGACAAGTAACTCTTGTTCCCATCCTGTGCCCTGACATTTGCCCACCCAATGGGACCCACAGCCCTTTTTGTTTGCTCAGTGGGAGGAACAGCACCCCTACCCCCAGCATATCCATTCATGAAGGTAGTTGCCGGTGATTTATCTGGAGGGAGGAGGACTGGCAAGGACCACCTCCCCCGCGCTGCCCAATTACCCCAGGGTGGCTAAGGGGCAGGAGTTGGTACAGAGCCAGGGCGTGTCCACATGCCGATGGGCCATGGCTCTGTACCTCTGGGGCCTCCTGCTGCTCCAAGATCCCCCACAGTTTAACCTGGGACTGCAAGGTGCCCAGTATCTATGGGTGGCCACAAGGAGGCACTGCAGAGGTCTCGATGAGGGAGAGCCTGTGGTCAGTGCAACAGAACTTGGCACTCCGGTAAACCCCCCAGTTCCGAAGGGTCCTCCAGCGAATGCTGACAAGAATGTGGTCAATCTCCTTGGCCACAGTACCGATATTGCCATACCATGTCCAACGATGTGGGTTGGAGCACTGATACCAGGAGCCAGAAATCCTCATGCTCTGGGACCTAGAAGAATCCCAGAGAAGGAGGCTGTTCTTTCTACTGGGATCAGCTCCTGATCTATGGGGACTGACAGACATCTCATGCCCAGCTTGATCACAGCTGAATACCACATTGAAGGCACCCAGAACAGTAAGGATCCACCCTTCCTGACTGAAGTCAGGGGAGCGATATCCAGTCGTAAAGCAGCAGGTGTCTGTGGCATCCCAGCTGAAATGTTAAAGGCTGGTGGAGAACTTATGGTTAAGGGTCTTGCATGCTGTCCTGTCTGCCATCTGGTAGGCTGGTACCATTCCCCCTGACCTGCTGAGGGTTTTGTCACCCCTCTCTGGAAGGGGAAAGGTGAGTGGTGGGACTGCAACAATCACCAAGGCGTTAAACTACTCAGTATACTGGCCAAGGTTCTCACTCACATCCTACTGAGACTTATCAAAGACCACCTGCCAAGGCACCAGAGGCCAGAGCAATCTAGATTCACTCCTGGTAAGTCCACAATAGACTGTATCCTGGCACTTCAAGTCATTGTAGAGTGCTGTCATGAGTTCGGAGATGGGCTGCTTGCAGCTTACACTGACCTCAAGAAGGCATTTGATACGGTGGATTGTGAATCACTCTGGGAGATCCTGAGATTAACCCTTTATCGCCGGTCTGAATAATTCACTGAGAGTAGTTAAAATCCAGTGATATCTGGCAACGGCCCGACAGTGGGCGCGGGAGTCCGCTGCGAGAAGCCGAACGTCCCGCTCCACTCGCTCTGGCGCGTCGCCGCACGTACACGCTTACCCTGCCGAGAGACCCGTTTTCTATCACGTGTATACACGTGACCCGGCGAGAACGGGTTAAGAGGAATTCCAACAAGGATTATTAAATTAATAGCAAGCCTGTATATTGGTACTGAAAATTCTGTGAAGTTTGGTGGGGCCTATTGAGCTTCTTCCCTGTTAGTTTAGGAGTGAGGCAAGGCTGTGTTCTTGCACCAACACTTTTCAACACTTTTATGGACTGGATACTGGGTAGAGCTACTGTCCAAAGTCACTGAGGAGCAACACTTGGCAATATTAAGGTTACAGACCTTGACTTTGCTGATGATGTAGCTATTCTATCTTAATCTCTGGAAACTCTAGTGGCAGTTCTTAATGCATTTTGACTGGTCATCTCATTCTCGCGTGTTGTCCTCAGTGCATCTTTGTAGTTGCTCGTTCTTGTCGTCCTCTTCTTCCTGGTCCTCAGTGTAATCTGTCCATCCTCAATGTCCACTCGTCCTCGAAGGTGCCGCACCAGTCTTCCTTGACTTTGGATTCGTCTAGACTTCCTCGTATTCCTTGTCCAGGTCTAACTCGGCGGCATCCTCGTCTACACGTCCTCACAGATCTCGTCCTGGGTCCTTCTCGGCTGCCTGCTTGTCCTCATAATCTTCGTCTGGATCTACAGACATCCGGGCAGGAGTGTCCTCTTCGGCATCTCAGGTTGGCTGATACCTGCACTGACAAGCTCCTGGAGTTTGACTGAATCTGCGGGCGTCCAGGCAGGCAGCGCCCATCCACAGCATCCTGGGGCGAATGGTACCTGCGCTGGCAAGTTGCTGGTCCTTTACTGGAACTACGGGCGTCCCGGCAGGCAACGCCCTTCTACTACATCTTGGGGCAGCTTAATAGCTGCTCTGATGAACATCCTGGTCCGCAGGCTTCTTTCAATATTCCGGTGATGTCCTTTCCACAACATCCTAAGGTGACTGTTTCTGCAGCAGGGTCCTCCTTTGGTGCCGTGTCGGATATCGGTAAACCAGATTATACACATAAGGGCCAAGACAGTAAGAGAAAAAGAAAGGCAACAGAGAAGAGTTATTTATATAAATGTGCAGTTTTTAATGTTTATTTTTACTTTATTTTTGTCTCTGTTTTTCATTTTGTGTTTTATTTTACAAAGATAAAGAAGAAAATAGGAGAGAGATGTCAGTAGCGATCTGCATGGACCTGGCTTGAACTACCAACCATCTCTGATAGATATGAGAGTAGATAAGGGAAACAACAAAAGCAATCCACAAGGATTTACTTTAACCAATCAACGTCACACAGAGGAGAAATAAATGTAAAATCATTTACGAGTCACTCGTCACGACTGACAAAATCGCGGGCAAAAGAGATACATTATCGATCTTTATACCTGCAACTATAACAGCAAGAAACCCTATTAATGAAAAGGTTTTAGTGTCTTTTGTTCTGCGTGGATGAGTGAGTGAGTGTGTGTGTGTGTGTGTGTGTGTGTGTGTGTGTGTGTGTGTGTGTGTGTGTGTGTGTGTGTGTGTGTGAGCAACAGCAAGCGTGAATGAGTGAAAGTGAGAGTGAGCTCAAACAGAAAATGTATCACAAACAGGATTATTAATGTTCAACATAACAAAACTGAGACAAATTAGCAATGCTATTTATACAAAATTATTTCAACTACCACATTGAATTCAACATTTAATGATATGCGACAGAATGTACACATTAATGAATGGTGATGTGAAAAAATATTCATAAGCATTTTAGGAAGCAAATCTTCTCGGGGTCAGAAATTATGAACCGCCGAGGTAGCTATGCATATCAGACTTCATCGATGGGGGGATCCTATACCCAAAATGCCATACAATGAAGCAAACTGAGCTGGGAAAATCTATAAATAACCTGCTCTCTTCTGTGTATCTGTTTTGTTCGCTCGTGACATTCCCTACGTGTATCTAGCTATCACTAATCACATGATTGCTTGGGAAGTACCCAAAACATGCAAGTGACTTCTAGAGGGTGAAAAGGGCGTAATTGATAAGCGAATAGTGATTCTAAAACCCCCTATTACGGGTATCTG
>NC_051390.1:29574883-29587614 GCF_015228065.2 Penaeus monodon
AGGGCCCCCCAAACCTCGAAAAAAAAGAGTTCCCCTCGGGGGCCCCCCATGAGGAACTGGGGAAAATCAAAAAGGGACTAAAAAAAAAATATTATACCCTAGCCTAAAGGGGAAACCCAGAGGGTCTTGCACCATCACCCTCCGGGCCACAAAACATATTACACGGATGGATGGTCGATCCTTGACCCACACGAGGCGCCGACTTGCAGCAAGGGATCCCACAAAATAAAAGGGGGTAACAGGCAAGCCTCCTCCAAAACAGGCAGAGGCAGTTGCTATCATGGGAACACTGTGTGTGAATGCGTATGCCTGTTGTAGTGCATGTGTATATGTGTGGGGCTGTGTTATGTGTGGGTGGTGTATGTGTGTCAAGTATGTATGTTTGTGCATGTGTGTGTGTAGTTGTGTACATGTGTGTTGTTATGGGTATGTGCATGGTCTGTGAGTGCATGTGTGTATGTGCGGTATGTGTGCATGCATTTTTTAAGTGCATGCATGTGTTTTGATACCTCGTGTGTGTATCCGGGTTTTTTGTGTGTGGCATGTGAGTGCTGCAGGGGTTTGGGGCATAAGTCCCTGTGTTTTGACTGCCTGTGTATTTGTGTAGGTGTGTACGGTATGGGTGTGTATGCCGTGTGTGTGTGCATGTGTTGGTGTGTGTGGGGGGTTTTGGGGTTTTTGGATGGTTTGGTGGTTGTTGGCAGTGTGTATGCCTCTATGTGTTCCTGTGTTTTTGGGGACGGTGTGGGGCATGCATTGTGTACATATGTGCCTATTTGTGTGTGTTTGTGTGTGTGTGTTGTTGTGGTGTGTGTGCAGTGTCCCTGTGTGACGTGTGGCATGCATGCCCTTGTGTGAGCTGTGTGCATGCCTGGTGTGTGTGTTCCCGAGTGTGTCTGAATGGGGATTACCTATGTGTGGTCTGTAGTGTGTTTTTTCCTTGTGTGTGTTGCCCTGTGCCTGTGTGTGGTGCCCCTGTATGTATGTGTGACCCTGTTGTGCATCCCTGTGTGTGTGTGTAGCCTGAGTGGGTTGTAGCCGAGTGGTGTGTGTGTGGGGTTGCATGTGTGGTATGTGCTGTGGTTGTGTTTTCCCTTTGGTTGTGTATGTGCCTATGTGTCCCTGTGACGTGTGCAGACTCTATGTGTGCAGCTGTCCCTCTGTGCATGTTGTATGCATGCCCCTGTGAACGTGTTTGGACCCTGTTGCAGGGCATGTCAATGTGTGCATGCCTGGGTTTTAAAACCCCCTGTGTATGCCACATGAATATGCCTTCGGCATATTCATTTTTTCTTGTACTTCCCTTTGTTCTACCTTTGCAATGTCCCTGTGTTTTGGTGCCTGTTTTGTGTGCATTTCCCTTTTGTGGTGTTGCCGAGTGTGTGCATGTGTGGCTGGTGTGTTATGTGTGCCTGAGTGTGTGAATGTGTGGCTGAGTGTGTGTATGTGCCGAGTGTGTGTAGAGTCCCTGGGTGTGATGGTACCTGAGTGTGTGTATTTTTTCCTGAGTGTGGGTAGCCTGGTGTGTTCCTGATTGTGTGTGGCGCCGTGGTGTGCCTGTCGTGTTGTTTGGCCTGTGCGTAGGTGTGTAGCATGTCCCTGTCAGTGTGAAACCCCTGTGTGCATGCTGTCCCTATTGTAACCTGTTATGCATGTGAATTTTCCTGTGTGTTCCTGAGTGAAATGTGTGTGCAGCGGTAGCTTGTGCTGGCCCACCGGTGTATGATGTCCTGTTTTGGGGTGTGTGACCCTGGTGTGCAGCTACCCTTGTGTTCCCCTGTGTATGATTGTACATGGCTGTGTGTACCCCTGTGTATGCATATAACACACCTGTGTGTGTGTGCCCGATTGTGTGGTTTGGGGGCCTGAGTGTGTTTATGCTGGGGTGTTGCCGGTGTGTGTATGCCTGATTTTGTGTGAGTGTTGTATGCCTGAGTGGGGCGTGTGTGTTGCTGTCCCGTAGTGAGTGTGGGGGACTCTGTGGAGGCTTGTCCTTGTGTTGTGTGTATGTGCGGTGTGTGGACCCTGTGTGCATCAGCCCCTGTGTGTGTGATGTTGTAAACCGGGTTATGCATGTGTACATGCCTGTGTGTGTGTGTTCCTGAGCTTGTATGTCCCCTGTGTTTGTGTGTGTACGGTGGGGTGTTACTTTAGGCCTGTGTTGTTTGGTTTTGTGCATGTGTATGTGTGTGGTGCCGTGTTTTGTTTAGTGTGTGTGTACATGTGTGTTGCAATTTTTCCCTTGCACATGGGGGACCTTGTGTGTTGTGTGTGTGTATCCTGTGTGTGAAACCCCTATACATGCAGTCCCTGTGCGGGTGTGCCCCTGTGTGTTTTGCGTGCCCCTGGTGTGTGTACACCTGTGTATGCATGTGTACACCCATGTGTGTGTGGTGCATGTGTCCCGCGTGTGTGTGCACTGAGTGGTTGTATGCATGTGTTGCCCTTGTGTGTGAGTCCCTGTGTGTGTGGTGTCCCGGGTGTGTGTGTGTGCCTTGTGTGTGTGTGTACTGTGTGTCCCCTTTGGGTTTGTGAGTCTGTGGTGTGTGCCTAGTGTGTTTTATACCGAGTGTGTATTTCTGAGGGTATGTCCCTGGGTTTGGGAGTGGTGCCTGTGCGCAGTGTGTTGTGAGTGCGTGTTTTCCTGAGTGTTGAAAAACTGAGTGTGTGTGTTTGTGTGGGGCCTTTGGGCCTAGTGTGTTCCTTTTTCGGGTTGTGCACCGGGCCCGTGTGTTCCTGTGTGTGTGTCCCGATTTTGGTGTTGTCCCTGTCATGTTGTGCCCATCATGTGTGTCCTGTGCTGTTTTGTGTGGGGTGTGTGGGGGTGTGTGTGATGCATGTCCCTGTGCGCGTGTGTGTGCCTTGTGTGCGTGCATGTCCCTGTGTGTGTGTGCTGTTACATGCCTGTGTGTGTGTCCCGCGTTTTGTGTGTGTTCCTTTGTGTGGTGTCCCCTCTGTGGTCTCTGTATGGTGGTGGCATGTGTGTATGGTTTTGTGACACTGGTATGCATGTTAAGCTGTGTGTGGTAGGGTGTGTGTGCCTGATGTGGTTACTGTGTGTGCCTGGTGTGTGTACGGGGGTGTGCCGCTTTTGTGTGGTTCCTTTGTGTTTTTTGTTCCTTTGTGTGTGTGTCCCTCTGTGTTCTTTGGTGATTGTGTAGGTTTGTGTAACTGTGTATGCATTTGTACTCCCGTGTGTGGTGCCTGAGTGGTGTAGCGTGTGTGCCGAGTGTGTGTACGGTGTGTGCCTGATGTGTGTAGTGGGTGCCTGAGTGTGTGGTGTGATGCCTGTTTGGTGGTATGCTTGAGTTGGTGTGCGCATTGTGGTGTGTGATGGTGTGTGACGTGTGTGGTGCCTTGGTGTGAGTCCTGTTGTGTGTTTGATTGGTGGGCCTGTGGTGTGTGTTCCTAAGTGTATGGTATGTCCTGTGTGTGTGTGTGTGCCCTGTGTGTATGTGTCCCTGTCTTTGTGTGTGTGATGCCTTTGGGTTTGTGTGTGTGCCTGTATGTGTGTGTGTGCCTCTGTGTGTGTGTTCCCAGGTGGTATGCCTGTGTGTGTGCCCCGGTATGTGAGTATGCCTATGTGTGCCAGTTTTTGTGTGCCTGTGTGTGTGTGTGCCTGTGTCTGTGTGGTCTGTGTCCTGTGTTTTGTGTGCCTGTGTTTGTGTGTCTGTGTGTGGTGTGCTTGTTTGTGTGTGCCTGTATGGTTTCCTGTATGGTTTTCCCTGTGTGTGTGAGTGTGTGTGGGTTGCATGTATTTTGTGTGTGTGTTGGGTGTGCTGTGGGTAGTGTCCCAGTAGGTGTGTGTCCCTGGGGTGTGTGTGGTTGTCTGTTTTGTGTGTGTTGTATCATGTCCCTGTGCATGTGTGTGTCCCCTTTTGGTTTTGGGTTTTGTGCATGCCCCTGTTGTGTGCATAGTGTATGCCGAGTTTGTGTACACCTGGTATGTATGTCCCTTTGCGCATGTGACCTTTTGTGGTGGTGCAGTCCCTGTGTGTGGCATGGGTATGCATTGTGTGTTTACAGCTGTGTTCAGTGTAAAATGCTATGGTGTGCGTGTGGCCTGAGTGTGTGTGGTTGCCTGGTGTGTATGTTTTTGGCCTGAGGTGTGTGGTGCCTGAGGTGTGTGTGTCCCTGTGTTTTTGGTTGTGAATGGGGGTGTGTGCCCTGTGTGTGTGTTCCCTCTGTGGTTGATCCCTCTGTGCATTGTTGTGCCTTTTTATGTGTGTGTGTGCCTCTTTTGTTTTGGTGTGTGGATGTGTGTTTGCTTGTTGTGGCCTCTGTGTGGTGTGGGTCTGATGTGTTTGTGTGCCTGTGTGGTGTGTGTGTTTGGGTGTGTGGTTGTCGGGGTGTGTGTGTTGCCGGGGTGTGTGTGTGTGTGTGTGGGTTTTGGTGTGGTTGGGTGTGTGTGTGTGTGTGTGTGTGTGTGGTGTGTGTGTGTTGTGTGCGTTGGGCTGTGTATGTCTGTTTTTTGGGGGTTTTGTGCCTGTATATGTGTGTGTGCATGTGTGTGGGTGGCGTGTGTGCACATGCCCTGTCTGTGTATGTTTAAAATTTGTGTAGCATTGTACATCCCTTTTGGTAGCTGGTGCTTGCCATGGTGTGGGGGCAGTGGTGTGCATACATGCATGTGCTTGTTTTTGCACTATATACTAGTATTCCATACCACACCATTCATCTTGGTGTTTTAATATTTTCAAGGAGTCTGACTACTGCTACATGGGGTTTTGTGGGAGCAAAACCTTTTTTTAAAAATCCAATCCCGACGTCTACAGCCTGATCGAAGGGTTTTCCCGCCCTGGGAAAAGACAAGAGCATTAAAATTGACAAATTTTACTGTCAAAACAAGATGCTGTTTTGGCTAAAAAGGTACACTGTGAAATTTTCCAAATTAGCTTCTTTTACAATGCTTTTTTATTGAGATAATGACACTTTTTGCCCCTGTTTTGAAATATGCCACAGGGGATTTAAAAAAATCCCCTCAAATCATGCGAAGACAATTTTAAACTTTAATGCAGACAGGGAACATAAAATTTTATTTCTATCAAATAATACAAACATAATGCTCTAAAAAATCACGTTGTAGATGATGAGGGCATTTTAAATAAAAATTCTTCAAACGCTAATATCCAAGCAGAAAAATGCATAATTTTTTTTTTAATAAAAAGGATTTTCTTGGCTTTGAAAAACAAAAAAACCTAACAAAACTTTATGAAATAGGGTTTATTCCCAAAGTTGACAAAAAGATAACATGTAATATTGAAGTGACAAAAACAATCATAAAATTTATAAAAGGCAGCAGTTAAAAAAAAAGTGGTTTCATTGAATGTTTTATGGAAATGATTTCATTTGAACAGTTCCTTTTATTTATTTACCTTATATTTTTTTTTAATATCCCCCCCAGGTATTCATGCCAAAATTTTGAAAAACCAAAAAATAGATACCATGAACTCATTTAAATTTTTTCCATAAGGTGGAATGGAATATGTTGACTTATCCTTAGTTTTAATTATTGTTTAAAATTTTTTGATTGTGGGTATCCATATATTATCACAATTGTGCAAGATCTTTTTTTTTATGGGATTTTTTTCATTGATTTTTCAATAAAAACTATGTATTTAAATGATGGCCCCCGGCAGGGGACTAAAGGGGTTTTTGCTTAAACTTTCCCAATAACCAAGTAAGGGGGTTTTTTCTCCCCAGCCAATCATACAGCTGTTTTTTTGCAATTATTGCATCAAAACCTTTTTGCTATAGTAAAAACCTTGATTTTGAGAAATTGGTACCCTTAAAAAAAAAAAATAAAATAAAAAAAAATGCAAAAAATTGTTTTAAAGTGAATAAAAAGGCATAATGACAAAAAAACTCATGACTGGGGAAACAGGTTATTTGATTAAAGCTCATTTTTTTAGTGTTTATTTAAATACAATGGCATCCTAAAAAATGAACAAAAAAATTTATACTTAACCAACATCCTTTATTTTTTGGGTAATGAAAAGGGGATTTTTTTTAATTTTTCACACAAGATATTTTGTGTGTGTGTGTCCATCTCCTGAGCAAATGCAATTATTGTTCCCTTTTTAACATGTCCAAGCCCTATGTACCAAATCAGGGCCCCCCATTTGATCAAAAATTTTACCTTTAATTACTCTACAATGCTTTTGGGATGTCAAATTTTTACAATCCCCCTTTCCCCTTTTTGTCCCGGGAAAATAATCTAAAGTGGGGCACTGAGCAGATGGAGGGGGAGGGGGGGGGGGTTAAAGGAACCCCCTTGGATAGCCATGACCAGTTATGGGGTTTTTACCAAAAAACTTGGCAGTCCCGTAAACCCTGCAATTCCAGAAAACTCCCGCAAGTGCTAACATAAGTGTGGCACCATGCCATCAGGGAATTGGGGGCACTGGTAATAGCTCCAGATATCCTCAATCAAAAAACACCTTTTTTTTGGGACCATTTTATACCCAAGCTAAAAAGGGGGAAATTTAAAAATCAGAGATCTACGGTTCAAGGTATTGGATATACTTTAAAAAAAATAAACAAATTCTATAGGGCAAACTGTGAGACTGCCCAAGGGATACCAAAAAATATTGATTTCAAAGAAAGCATAGCTCAAAAATTTATTATTTCTGATAATGCAAAAGAAATGTTGTGTTTTTGCAAAGGGTATCTTTTATAGTGTTTAAAAACCCCTTTCCCAAATTTCCCTAAAAAAGAAGGCAGTGGCCGCGGGCCTCTCATCCCTCTATGGTTTTCCCCTTTGCGTGCCTACAGGGCCCGTTAAATGGTTGGGAGTGATCAAAATACAAGTGAGGCAGACGACCCGCCCCTTTTTGAATCTTGTTTTTAGCCCTCCCAACGGAACCACAGCCTGTGCATTTTTTTAGAGGGAGGGTGGAAAACCCTTACTAATGGAAATTTTCTTGGGGGGGCTGGCTGGCAAAACCTTCCTCATTACAGCTACCCCTTTAAACCCCCGGGGATGGGGGACAAGAGTTACATGCAGAGTTAGTATGCAAAATAATGAGAGAGAGAAATTTAAGGACAAAACTTATGTTTTAAACCCTCATGAAATATTAATAAAATCTATACTTTTAATTTATATTAAAAACAGCGATTTCCTTGCAGAATAAAAAACCAAAGCATTGTTCATTATCTGCACTTGAAAATGCACTCAGGCATGCATGTATGGTAAGGTAAAATTTTTTGCCCTTTTCAAAAAACGCTTTTTTGCAAACCCCAAATTTTGGGGGTTAGGGGGGAGTGAGAGGTGGAGTGAGAGGGGAGAGGAGGGAGAGAGAGAGAGAGAGAGAGAGGAGAGAGAGAGAGGAGAGAGAGAGAGAGAGGAGAAAAGGGGAAGAGAGAGAGAGAAGAGAGAGAGGAGGAAAAGAGAGAGAGAGAAAAACAATTCCACCTCATATACCTTGATTTTTTGGGAGTTAAATTAAAACAAATACGTTAAAAAAGGATGTTGTACTTGGCACGACAGAGGGCACAAAACTATGGGGGTGCATAACAAAATTAAAAGAATGAATCCCACCCGCAGCAGCCCCAGTAAATGGGGGGCCCATTTTGGACTTGCCTTCACGCCCTTGCCAGGTGCGGCCAGGTAAGGAACCAGACAGGGATTTGTCACCAGGCACAAAAAGGATCTAATACAAAAAAAAATGAAAAAATTATTTTCTCATTAATGTAATATGGTAAAACAAATATCTAATAAATGAAAAAAATAATCATACATATCATTATATTGGTCTTTTTTAAAAAAGAGTAAACTATAATGTTTAAAATTTTTTGCTGTTTTTTAAAATAAAAAAGACAAAACTAACAAATTAATTTAAAATGCTCTCTTAATTTGACCATAATAAAGTCGAAATGCAAATGAACATCTCAGTTTTTGGGGGATGCAAACACATGAAATTTAACTCAAAATTCCTTTAAAATAATTATAATAATAATTTCAAAGACAAACTGTTTATAAACAAAAGATCCATCCTTAAGGGGGGAGGAGGGCTGTCTCAAATAACAAAGGAGCCAATTAATGAAAAATGAACATTAACCTTTCCCAATGGGTAGTATTCATGTGCCCCGGGGCCCCGTTGCCAGGGGTTATATCGTCACCCTAGCATGCGCAAACCCCCCATGGGCCCAAAACCAGCATCCCCTTGCGGTATATTTAGTTATCATTATTTTCTAAAATTTTTTTTTTTCCATATTTTTAAGGCTGTTTTTGCATAGGATGTAAATTCAGGGGGGGGGGGAAGACAGAAAAAAACAAAAAAAAAAGGGGGGGGGGGGTATTTTTTTTTAACATTTTTAAATACAGACAGGTGTATGGCAATAAAAGAAAAAACATTGAAAATTTTTGAAATTTTATCATGAAAAATCAGTTGCTTAATTATTCACACAGTGGCTTTAGTTTCCTTGTTTTTACATTTTTTGACTAATTTTTAAAATTTTACTAAAAGAAGTAAATGTAACAGGTTATTGTCAAAAAAAATGGTAGATATCAACAGTTTTTGATACTGTTATTTTTTGTACTGGCCCTATTTGCCTATTTTTTCTATAGTTATCATGGTTGTCTTTTGTTAACCCCTTTCCCAAATGCCGCCTGAGTCCCAAAACCCTCCAAGAGATTTGGCAAAGTCCCCTACCCGTCGCCCCCGGCCGGGGGGATGCCAGAATAGGGATTGATAGTTAATATTGTGCCATTTGCATCACTTGAGCAGGGCAATGTGATTGGGTAATGTGACATCAAATTTACTACAGGGGCTCCCATTCTTTGTCTTCATGGGGGACCAGAAAAAATATGATAATAAAAGATTTATGAATAGTGAACAAAATATCCCAAAAACATTAAAAAGGGTGCAATGTGGACTGCCCCTGATATCCCTGGTTTATCAAAAAATTTGTCTATTTTATTTTCTTAAAAAAAACCTAAAAAGAGTAAAAATTTTTTAAAAAAAATGAAAAGAGAATTGAAAAATATTGGATGTTCTGAAATATGGTGCAATTATTACACACACCCCCATGATTTGGGGGGGCTGCAGGCATAGGCAAAACTAGGTCAGGTATACCTACCCTTTCCCGCCCTGCATTTCCCTTTTGGGGATTTGTACACTATGAAACCCCCCAATTTTCAAGGAACAGCCTGTAGCTAACATGACTTTTTGGTGGCACACAAAAAACCCCATGTCCCCTGAGGGGTTCACCCCCAGAGAGGCGGCACTGTTTACAAAACACAAATGTGAATACCAAGGAAAATTTTTTGGTATGGATTCTGCCACATGAACTTTTAAAATCAACTTAAACCATTGGTATTCTTGGGGCTGGGATTTGACTAATATTAGCTAAGCAAGGATTTTAAATGTGAAAAAACTGAGGCATGTTTCCTGGTTTATAAGCCTGCTGCTAAAACTTTTAAAGGGAAAATATGATAGATATGTTTAAATATTACATAAAAAAAAAAGCCACAGTAAATGGTTTAAATACAAACTTTAAAACACAAAAAGCTTTTAGGGGCCCAATTTTACAACCGAGTGTCACTGAAAGGTTACAGACTGTTCCTTCAAATGATTCTTTGTACAACAAAAGTTCCAGTTTTTTTTCTAGGGAAAGCAAGGCTGGTATATAGGAAGGGGATCACCCCCGTAGTTAGCTATTCTCTTCATTTAAAACCAAGTGTGAGGGGGGTGACGGAGAAATTGTCATGCTTAATACCCAAATTTTATTTATTTAAGGGGATTGGTCCGGGGGGGTGGATCACCACTTATCAGAAAAAAAAGAAAAAAAAAAAAAAAAAAAAAAAAAAAAAAAGAAAAAGAAAAAAAAAAAAAAATCTTATCCCTTTGAGCCTGTATCTCAAATTTTCACAGTAATTTTCTTAAAAAAAAGAAAACTACAAATAATTTGTTACAACGCTTTATTGATCCCATGACTAATGTACTATGAACTTTGATTTTTGTACATTATAATTTTGGGAAAACAAGTTTTAGTAACGTAATTAAAATTTTGTAGAGCTTTTATATTTTTTTCTCATTAATTTTTTATGTATTTTTGGAATATGTATAAAAATTTTGAAAAAACCCCCCAATGAAAAATGAAACGTGGCTAAGTTCCATCAAAAAATGTTTTGGGGAAAAAAATGAAATGGAAAAAAAACCAGGGAACGAATAAAACTATACCATGGCTGTGGGGGAACAAGCCATCAACAAATAATTTTTTTCAATGGTGTGAATGTGGGCAAGCCAATGTGTTTTAAAAATAAATTTTGTCATAATTTTTAAGCCCTTTTCATTACCATTAGATTCACAAATAATAAGTACCCAACAAGTTACCTGGCAACAAAAATTTTCCAGCTACCCCCATGCACAGATACATACTACATATGCACAACATTATAAAAATATATTACTTAATCTTTTTTTCATACATTCGTTTTCACAAAAAAATGTTTTTAACCCCAAGTTCCCCAAAACTATTTCATAATACAAAGTTCTATGGTTCAAGAATTACTTTTTTCCTATTCCTATCTCACCATACATATACAATACCCAAGAAATTGAGAATGAAAAAAATTCTTCATGAAAATGAAAAAGTTATTAAAATTATTTGAAAACCCAAACTATACCTTTTGGGAAAGTCATTGTGGTGATGTTGGTGAAGTCAGTTTTACTTGATCTTTACTTAAAAAATCTGGGCTGTTTGGGGGAACGGTGTTTTTTCAATGCTTACCCCTGCGTTATTCAGTGACTTACATAGAAAAATTAAAAATAAAGGAAGTATAAAAAAAAAGGCAGCAAAGAAAAATTTTAAATTTTTAAGAAATAATTCTTGAAATACAAAAAAATTACAAATATTCCCTGAGGTTTTTTAGAAAACAGTAAAATTTTATGTTTTAAGTGAGAAAGGTTTGTTTTTTAAACACAATTTTTTTCCCTAATCTTGGTAAAAAAATACCCATAAATTATTTTTTTTTTACGGATACAAAATTTTTCCCTTTAAAATTTTTTGTTATCCAAAATTTTATGTTAATTAACTCTGTACATAAAATAAAACGTTCAGCATTTTTGATGAAAATGACTTTCAATGCCTCATCCAATTTTAACCATTCCTGAACTTTTTAAAATTCATTTGTTTTTAAAAATTTTTTTCTTTACAATTTAGCCTCAACCAAAACTAAAATTATAAAAAATTTTTTTTATAATGATTATAAAACATCTAATTGTCATTAAGGAGAGGGGAAATGTGAGATGCATTACAAGGGAAAGGGTGAAAAAAAAAAGGGGGTTTTTAACCCCCTACAGATTGGGTCAAAGAAAAAATTTGATTTTTTAGAATTTTTTTTGCTTCTGGGACCTTTCCTGATTTAAAGTACTTAAAGTGGAATCATTTTTAGAACTCTTTTGCTATACAGCTAATTTTTTCTCTGACACCATTATGGCAAATTTCTTTTTGACCATTACCATTGATATGGTACAAATATTTAAATAGAGAAAAGGGTTTAACAATTCCTAGTTCGGATAGGGGGGATTTTCAAAAAAACCTAGCAAAAATAGTAAAAATATTTTCCCCCCTTTCTTTAAAACATAAAAATTTAAAACCCCTTGGATCGGGGATTTTTTCACTCCCTGCTCGTGGCCCAAAATAAATATTGGTTTATTGAGTGGCTACTCTGAAAAAGTGGTGGGTGCAGGCTAGGCACACACGGCATTTATTTAATTAAAATTATTTTTAACCCAAAAGCATTTTTTTAGCTTCTTTTTTCATTTTCCAATTTTATATTTTTAATTTGATTTGATTTATTAAATGATAAAGATTCCATATCTGAAAGTCCAAAATCTTGCAATAATAAAACAGTAAGTAGCAGTTGTTATTTTTGTAATTCTAAATAAATTCTTGTTTTTTATTTTTTTAAAAATTTTAAACCCGCACAGAATATGGAAACTGCACCTCCCGGACCACTTCTTCTAGTCATGGGGAACAGATGGTACATACCAACTTGTCAATGATGGAAGTAAAAGCAAAACCCCCTTTTCCCAAAGCCTACTAAGTCAAATTACACTCCAAGAGCTTTGTCCGCTTGTGAAAAACATTCCCTCCCTGAGCCAAATTTTTTTGTGAAAATGAGATCCGGATTAATGGATTAATACAATACACATTTACTTTATATGTAATCATAATACAAATTTCAAAGCCCCTACCTTTAAATGAAAAATAAGGGTGTCGCATTTTATTTCAATACCCCCGTCTTGTTTGGTGGATATAACGACTGCCAATGTCCATTTTCCCTAAAAACTTTCCTCTGCCAAATTGCTCAATTGGAGTAGATAGAGACTCTTCTCACACAAAATATCTCTGTAAAAAAAAAAAAAAAAAAAAAAAAAAAAAATCATACAATATATTATCAAAGGTTAATTAGGCTTTTATCTTTATGTTCCATCACTACCAAACTCTTATTAAAAAAATAAAGTGTGAGTGAGAAGTGAGAAAGAGAGAAACAGACAGTGAGAGGAGGGCAGGGGAGGGAGAGTGATTAAAGGAAGGAGGGAGAGAGATAAAAGGAGGGAGGGAGGGAGAGAGGGAAAGGAATGAGAGAGAAAGAGAGGGAGAGAGAGGGAGTAAGAGAAAGGGAGAAAGTGAAGGAGAAGGGGGAGGGGGGGGGGGGGAGGGGGGAAGGGAAGAGGGAGAAAGGAGGGAGGAGGGAAGGGAGAAGGGAAAAGGGGGGAGAG
>NC_051390.1:29595214-29623741 GCF_015228065.2 Penaeus monodon
CTGTTGACCTAATCTGTAGGAGGTGTAAATCCCTTTGTTCTTTCAGCCACTTCCCACTTGTACATGCATCTCACATTTCCACTCTCTTAATGACAATTAGATGTTGAGTAATCATTATAAAATAATTTTTTATAATTTTAGTTGTATGTTGAGGCTAAATTGTAAAGAAAAGCTTTAAAGAACAATATGAAGTTCAAATATGTTCAGGTAATGGTTAAAATTGGATGAGGCTATTGAATGTCATTTTCATCAGAAAATGCTGAACAGTTTGATTTTATGTACAGAGTTAATTATACATATTTGGATAATCAAAATTATAGAGGAACAATTTCTGTATGCCGTAAAAAAATGTAAGTTTATGGGTATTTTTAGACCAAGAGTCTTAGGAAAAAAATTGTGTTTGCAAAGTACAAATCCTTTCTCACTTAAAACATAAATTTGACTGTTTTCTAAAATCCTCAGGTAATATTTGTATTTTTTGTATTTCAAGAATTATTTCTTGAAAATTAAATTTTTCTTTGCTGCCATTTTTTTATACTTCCATATTTTTAATTTTCTAGTGTAAGTCACGTGAAGTATACCTGCAGTGGGTAGAGCAATTGAAACAACACCGTCTCCACAAACAGCACCAGATTCTTTATAGTAAAGATCAAGTAAAGCTGACTTCACCAACATCACCATCAGATGACTCACCAACAGGTATAGTTTGGATTTTCAAATATTATTATAATAACTTTTTCATTTTCATGAAGAATTTTGTTCATTCTCATATTTCTTTGGCTATTGTATATGATATAGGTGATGACTAGGAATAGGAAATAGTAATTCATTGAACTACATAGTAAACTTAGTATTAGTGAAATAGTTGAGTGAACTTGGGATTAAAAAACACGTGTTCTGATGAAAACAGAATGTAGTGAAGAAAAGATATAAGTAATATATTTTATAATGATTGTGCATATGTACGTATGTATCTGTGCATGTGGTAGCTGGAAAATTTTGTTGCCAGGTAACTTGTTGGGTAGCTTATTATTTTGTGAATCTAATGGTAAATGAGCTAAAGGCTTAAAAATTATGAGCAAAATCTTACTTTAACACACATTGGCTTGCCCAGCATTCACACCATTGAACAAAAGTTATTTGTTGATGGCTTGTTCCCCACAGCCAATGGTAGTAGATTATTCGTTGCCTGGTTATTCATTTCACTCTTTTAGCACTAACATTTTGTGGATGGAACATTAGCCACGTTTCAGTTTTTCATTGGAAGGGTTTCAAAATTTTATATACATATTTCCACAAATACATAAAAAATTAATGAGCAAAAAATATAAGAAGCTCCTACATGAAATTTAAGTTACGTTTACTAAAAACTTGATTTCCAGAATATGTATACATGTACAAAAATTCAAAGTTCATATGTACAGTTAGTCTATAGGTATCAGATAAAGCAGTTGTAACAAAATTATTTGTAGTTTTCTTATTTTTAAGAATATTACTGTGAAACTTTGAGATACAGTGCTCAAGTGCATAAGATTTTTTTTCTTTTTCTTTTTCTTTTTTTTTTTTTTTTCTTTTTCTTTTTTTTCTTTTTTTTCTGATAAGTGGTGATCCCACCCCCAGGACCAATCCCCTTAAATAACATAACATTGGATATTGAATGCATGACAATCTTCTGCCAGTCACCCCAATCACACTTGGTTTGAAATGAAGATGAGATAGCTAACATACAAGACTGATCCTCTCATATATACCAGCCTTGCATTCCGTAGAAAAAAAAACATGGAATGCTTTTGTGTGCTACAAAGAATACATTTGAATGGAACAGTCTGTAACCTTACAGTGACACTCGGTTGTAAACATTGGCCCATACAAGCTTTTTGTGTTTTAAAGTTTGTATTTAAACACATTTACTGTGGCTTTTATTTATGCTAATATTTATAACAGTCATCTTATCATATTTTCCATTAATAGTTCAGCAGCTAGGCTTATAAGCCAGGAATCATGCTCTCATGTTTCTTCACATTTAACATCCATTGCTTAGCTGAATATGTAGTCAAATACCAGTCAAGAAGTACCAACTAGGTTTCAGTTGATCTTAAAAGTTCATGTGGCAGAATCCATACCGAAAAATATTCCTTGGTATTCTACATTATGTGTTTGTAAACAGTGCACGCATCATCTGCTAGGTGAACCACCTCACGGGATCATAGTGTTTGTGTGCCACACAAAAAGTACAGTGTTGAGCTACAGGCTGTTCCATTGAAATTGTGTGCTTCATAGTGCTACAAAGTGCCCAAGGGAATGCAGGGCAGGCAATGGTAGTGTATAGCCTGACACTAGTTTTGCCATATGCCTGCAGCCACCCCCAAACTCATGTGGTGTGTGTAATAATTGCACCATATTTCAGAACATCCAATATTTTTCAATTCTCTTTTCATTTTTATTTAAAATGTTACTCTTTTTAGGATTATTTTAAGAATATACATATAGACTATATGCTTGAGTAAACCAAGGGATATCATGGTGCAGTCCACATTGCACCCTTTTATAATGTATTCTTATGGGATATTCTGTATCACTATTCATCAAATCATTATATATCATATTTTTCTGGTCCTCATGAATGACAAAGAATGAGGAGCCCCTGTAGTAAATTTGATGTCACATTACCAATCACAATTGCCCTGCTCAAGTGATGCAATATGGCACAATATTAACTATCAATCA
This sequence comes from Penaeus monodon, assembly GCF_015228065.2. NCBI lineage: Eukaryota > Metazoa > Arthropoda > Malacostraca > Decapoda > Penaeidae > Penaeus > Penaeus monodon. Next base: position 29,597,942 of record NC_051390.1, read on the forward strand.
CATATTCTGGCATCCACCAGGCCGGGCGACGGGTATGACTTCACAAATCTCTTGGAGGGTTTAGACTCAGGCGGCATTTAGGAAGGGTTAACAATAATGACAACCATGATAACTATAGTAAATAGGCAAATAGGGCCTATGTACTAATAATAACAGTATCAACAAACTGTTGATATCTACCATAGTTTTGACAATAACACTGTTACATATTACTTCTGTTAGTAATATTAAAATTATGTCTAAAAATGTAAAAAACAAGGCACTAAAGCCACTGTGTGATATAATTAAGCAACTGATGTTCATGATAAACACTTCTAAAATTCAATGATTTCTGTTATTGCCATACACCTGTCTGTATTTACAAATGTGTGAAAAAATATCCCCCCCCCCCTTTTTTTTCTGTTCTTTCTGTCTTCCCTCCCTCCCTGTAATTTCACATCCTGATGCACAAACAGCCTTAGAAATATGGCAAACAAAAATTTTAGAAAATAATGATAACTGAATATACCGCAAGGGATGCTGGTATTTGGCATGAGCGGTTGCGCATGCTAGGGTGACGATATAAGCCCCTGGCAACGGGGCCCGGGCCACTATGAATACTACCCATTGGGAAAGGGTTAATGTTCATGTTCATAATTGGCTCCATTTGTTATTTGAGACAGTCTCCTCACCCTATAAGGATGGATCTTTTGTTTGATAAACAGATTGTCATTTGTAATTATTATTATAATTATTTTAAGAGTGAATTTATGAGTTAAATTTGCCATGTGTTTGCATACCACTAACTGAGATGTTCATTTGCATTTCAGACTTTATTATGGTCAAATTAAGAGATGCATTATTAATGTAATTTGTTAGTTTTGTCTTTTTTATATATAAAACAGCAAATAATTAAGCATTATAGTTACTCTGTTGAAATAGACCAATATAATGCATATGTATGATTATTTTTTCTTATTTATTAGATAATTTGTTTTACCATATTACATTAATGAGAATATAATTTTTACATTTTTTCTTGTATTAGATCCTTTAGTGCCTGGTGGACGAACATCCCTGTCTGGTTCCTTACCTGGCTCGCATCCTGGAACAATGGGTCGTGAAGGCAAGTCCAACACTGGCACCACATTGACTGGGGCTGCTGCGGGTGGGTATTCAGCTTGCTTTTAATTTTGTTATGCACCCACAGTAGTTGTGTGCATACTGTCGTGCCACAGTACAACAGTCCTTTTTACCGTATGTATGTTAATTATCAACTCCATAAGTCAAGGTATATGAGGATGGAATGGTTTTCTCTCTCTCTCTCTTTCCCTCCTCTCTCTCTCTCTCTCTCTCTCTCTCTCTCTCTCTCTCTCTCTCTCTCTCTCTCTCTCTCTCTCTCTCTCTCTCTCTCTCTCTCTCTCACTCTCACTCTCACTCTCACTCCTTCCCCCTCACACAAATTGGTGTCTTGCAAAAAAGCTGTTTAGAAAGGTCACAAATTATACCTCTAGCCATACATGCATGCCATGAGTGCATTAATTCAAGTGGCAGATATATGAATCAATGCTTATGGATTTTGGATTCTGCAAGGAAATACTGCATGTTATTAATATAAATTAAAAGTATAGATTTTATTAATATTATCATGATGGTTAACATATAGATTGTCCTTGAATTTCTCTCTCTCATTATCTCTCTGCATACTAACTCTGCATGCTAACTCTTGTCCCCCAGTCCTCTGGGGTTAATGGGTAGCTGTAATGAGGAAGGTTTTGCCAGCCAGCCTCCCCAAGATAATTCCATTAGTAAGGGTTACCAACCCTCCCTCTCAAAAAATGCAGCAGGCTGTGGTTCCTGTTGGGAGGGCTACCAACAAGATTCAATAAGGGGCAGGGTCGTCTGCCTCACTTGTATCTTGATCACTGCCAACCTAGTAACTGGCCTGTAGGCACTGCAAAGGGGAAAACCATAGATGGATGAGAGGCCCTGCAGGCCACTGCCTTCTTTTGTCTAGGGCAATGTTGGGAAGGGTTAAACACTGATAAAAAGATACCCTGTTGCAATAACACAACAGTTTCTTTTGCATTATGCAGTAAATATATATAAATATTTTGAGCTATAGCTATTCTATGAAATCAATAATTTTGGTATGCCTATGGGCAGTCTCACAGATTGTCTGATATGAATATTGTTTATTTTGTTTGAAAGTACTATCCAATACCTTGAACCTGTAGATCTCTGATTTTTCAATTTCCCTTTTTAGCATTGGTATAAAATGGTCCCTAAAAAAGGTGTATTTTTGATTGAGGATATCTGGCAGCTATTACCAGTGCTCCAATTCCCATGACTGGACATGGTAGACCACACTTATGTTAGCACTTGCTGGAGAATCTTCTGGAATTGCAGGGTTTACTGGACTGCCAAGTTTTGTGGTACAAACCATAGACTGGTCATGGCTATCCTAAGGGTTCACTTTAACCCCACCCCCCCTCTCCCCACTCCATCTGCTCAGTGTCCACTTTAGATTATTTTACCTGGACAGAATGAGGGAAGGGGATTGTACAACTTGACATACCCAATAGCATTGTAGAGTACATTCAAGTGTAAAATGTTTGATCAAATGGAGACCCTGGACTTGGTACATAGGGCTTGGACACTGTTAAGAAGGAACAATAATTGCATATTGCTCAGGAGATGGACACACACACACAATATATCTGTGTGTGCACATGTAAAATAATCCCCTTTTCATTATCCAAAATAAAGGATGTTGGTTAAGTATAATAATTTATTTGTTCACTTTTAGGTCATGCCATTGTATTTAAATAATACACTGAAAAAATGAGCCTTTAATCAAATAACCTGTTCTCCCCAGTACCAATGAGATTTTTGTCATTATGCCATTTATTCACATTTAACAATTTTGCATTTAGTTTTAGTTTTAGTTTTTTTTTTAAGGTACCAATTACTCTCAAAATGCAAGGCTTTACTATATGCAGAAAGGTGTCTGATGCTAATAATTGCAAAAACACAGCTGTATGATTGGCTAAGGGAGAAGAACTCCTTACTTGGTTACTTGGTGTAAGTTTAAGCAACAACCCTATTAGTAGCTCATGCCAGGGCCATCATGTAAATACATAGATTTTATTGATAAAATCAATGAAAAAAATCCCATGAAAAAAGATCTTGCACAATTGTGATGAATATATGGATAGCCACAATCATAATAATTAACACAATAATTAAAACTACAGGATAAAGTCAACATATTCCATATCCACCTTATGGATAACATTCAGATGAGTTCATGGTATCATATTTTTTGTGTTTCTAAATTTTGTGCATGAATAATCTAGGAGGGATATTAATAAAAACTATATAGGTAAATAAACTGAAAGGACACTGTTCAAATGAAATCATTTCAATGAACATTCAGATGAAACCACTTTTTCTTAACTGCTGCCTTTTATAAACTTTATGATTGTTTTTGTCACTTCAATATTACATGTTATCTTTTTGTCAACTTTGTGAATCAAGCCTATTTCACTAAAGATTCTGTTAGGTTATTTTGATATTCAAAGCCAAGAAAATCCTATTTATTAAGAAAAAAATTATGCATTTTCTGCTTGGATATCTAGCTGTTTGAAGTATTTATTTATAATGCCTCATCATCTACAACGTGATTCTAGAGCATGTATGTTTGTATTATTTGATAGAAATAAAAGTTGATGTTGCCTGTCTGCATTAAAGTTTAGATATGTGCTTCAGCATGAGTTGAGTGGATTTGTTAATACCCTGTGGCATATTCTCAAAACAGGAGAGCAACAAAGCTGTCATTATCTGCAATAGAAAGCATATGTAAAAGAAGCATAATTTGACAATTTCACAGTGTACCTCTTTAGCCAAAACAGCATCAGTGTTTTGTACAGTAAAATTTGTCTAATTATAATAGCTCTTGTCTTTTCCAGGGGCAGGAACCCTTCGATCATGGCTAGTAGACAGCTCTGGATTGGATCAGTTAACAAAGGATATGACTACCACACAACACCATGTGCAGCAGCTAGTCAGACTCCTTGATAATATTGAACACCAAGATGACATGAGTGTGAGTATGGAATACTAGTATATAAGTGCACACAAACAAGCACATGCATGTATGCACACACACATGCACACACACACACATAGGCATGCACACATGCATACACAGGCATGTACACATGCATACACAAGTTTAAACATACACAGACAGGGACATGCATGCACACACGCACACCCACACACATGCACACACACATATACAGGCACAAACACACACACAGGCACATACACAGGCACACACGCACACACACACACACACACACACACACACACACTCAGGCACACACACACACTCAGGCACACACATACACACCAGGCACACGCACACACACTCAGGCGCACACGCACACACATAGGCATGTACACATGCATACACAGCTGTAAACACACACATGCATACACACATGCACACACACAGGGACATGCACGCACACATACACACAGGGTCACACACACATGCACAGGGACATGCATACACACACACACAAAACAGACAACCACACACACCCACAGGCACACACACCTACTGGCACACATACCCACAGGCACACACCCACAGGCACACACACACAAATAGGCATGCACACACACACACTGGCACACACACAGGAACACACATGCACAGGAACACATACACACACTCAGGAACACACACACAGGTACTCACACACAAGGGCACACACACACAGTCACACACACATGCACACACACACAATGGCGCACACACACACTCAAGCACACACACACAGGCATGTACACATGCATACACAGGTGTACACACAACCATACACACATGCACACACAGAGACACACAGAGGTACACACACACAAAGGAACACACACACAAAGGAACACACACAAACGCAGGCACACACACGTACACACACTCAGGCACACACACGTACACACACTCAGGCACACACACATACACACACACAGGCATGTACACATGCATACACAGGTGTACACACAACCATACACACATGCACACACACATACAGAGACACACAGAGGTACACACACACAAAGGAACACACACAAACGCAGGCACACACACACAGGCATGTACACATGCACACACACACAGGGACATGCACGCACACAAGGTCACACACACGCGCACAGGGACATGCATACACACACACACACACACAGGCACACACACATACATGCACAGGAACACACATGCATGGGCACATACATGCACAGGCACACACACACACTCAGGCACACACACACAGGAACACACAGGCACAGGTGCACACACAGGCACACAGGAACACACTCAAGAACACACAGGGACATACACTCAGAAATACACACTCAGGTATACACACACACTCAGGCACACACACACAGGTACTCACACACAAGGGCACACACATGCATACATACACACTCAGTGACACACACACGCAGGCACACATGCACACACACACACAGGCATGTACACATGCATACACAGGTGTACACACACACAGGGACACGCACACACACAGGGTCACACACGCGCACAGGGACATGCATGTATAGGTGTACACACACAGGCATACACACATGCACACACACACAAGGTCACACATGTGCACAGGGATATGCATACACACATGTACACACACACATACACACAAACACAGGCACACACACACATACACATGCACAAGCACAAACACACACAGGCACTCACGTACACACACGCACACACGTACACACACAAACACAGGCACATACACAGACTCAGGCATACACACACACACAGGCATGTACACATGCATACACAGGTTTACACACATGCACACACACAGGGACATGCATGCACACACGCACACACTCAGGCATACATACACTCAGCACACAAATACAGGCATACACACACACAGGCACACACACACGCATACACACACACTCAGGCACACATGCCACACACTCGGGCACACACACACAGGTGTGTATATATGCATACACAGGTGTACACATGCACAAGCATACACGCATGCACACACATACACTCAGGAACACACAGGAATGTACACATGCATAGACAGGTGTACACATAGGGACATGCATGCACACAGGGTTACACACGTGCACAGGGACATGCATACACACACGTACGCACAGGCACAAACACACACGCACAGGCACACACACAGGCGCACACACACAATCAGGAACACACTCAGGCATACACTCACACTCAGGAACACATACACACACTCAGGTACACATACACACACTCAGGCACTCATACACACACTCAGGCACACACACACACAGGGACATGCACACACACACAGGCACACACACATGCACACAGGAATAGAAGAAGAAAACACATGAATATGCCGAAGGCATATTCATGTGTGCATACACAGGTGTATACACACACAGGCATGCACACATTGACATGCATGCACACACAGGGTCACACACACGTTCACAGGGACATGCATACACACATGCACAGAGGGACATGCATGCACACATAGAGTCATGCACACGTCCACAGGGACACACTCAGGCACATTGCTCACACAAGGACATGCATGCACACACAGTCACACAGGGACACATGCACACACACACACACACACACACACCAACACATGCACACACACACAGGCATACACACCCATACACGTACACACCTACACAAATACACAGGCATGTACATACACAGGGACATGTATGCACACACACATGCATGCACTCACATGCACACACACAAATACACAGGCATACACACACAGAGGTATCAACACACACATGCATGCACTTACAAACATGCATGCACACATACACATGCACATACACACATGCACTCACAGACACATGCACATACACACATACACTTACACACACATGTACACACACATACACACACACATGCACACACACATACATACTTGCACACACATACACACATGCACACACATATACACATGCACACACATATACACATGCACATACACACAGGCATACGCATGCACACACAGTGTTCCCATGATAGCAACTGCCTCTGCCTGTTGTGAGGAGGCGTTGTCTGTTACCCTCATGGATTTTGTGGCATCCCTTGCTGCGAAGTCGGCGCCTGCAGTGTGGGTCAAGGGATCGACCGATCCATCCGTGTAATATGTTTTGCTGCCAGGAGGGGTGATGGTTGCAATGACCCTCTGGGTTTCCGCCTTTAGGCTAGGCGTATAATATTCATTCTTTTTGCTTGCCAGTCTCATGACCGAGAACTCTATCGAGGTTTGTGCCTACGGCGGAGCTTCGACAAAGTCAGGGTGGGGAGAGTCCATGCCCTTGGCCAGTAGCGGTTCTTTGAGCTGATGGCGTATTAGCACCCTGGCTGTGTGAGACAGCCAGTTGTTTGCAAACAGCTCGTTATCTTGTTCTAGGCGTCTGACTATTTTATGTCTTAGGCTTGTGTTCCTGGGAGCCTGGATGACCTTTGATAAGAATTGTGCTGCCATTAGATCAATTCGTGAGGCCAAGGGGAGAAGGTTTGCCTCCACTAGGAGGTTGAGGACCCTTGCCCACCTTGGGGCACCCAAGTACTCTGTGTCTGGCCCCTATGCGTCTTCCACTCATTGCTCTCATGACAGACAGTCTTGATTTTGTTCGGTCAACCAGGTACTGGACCTCCTTCTGAAGGTAGAGGTAGTCCTAAACCCACTCCAAGTCCATTCCCTGGATTTTCATATTGAACTCTCTGTCTCAGAGCCATGGCTTTGGATTTGGCTGCAGAGATCTTTAGTCCTGTCCTGCAACACTCCTCGGATACGAGGTCCAGTCAACGCTGGGCTTTGTTTAGGCAGTACGGTCCAGTGGAGATGATAGCAAGATCGTATGCATAGATGATCTTGCACCCCATCATCATCAATAACGGTATGCTCATGTTTGAGCAGCCGTGGACCTCTCCACCATCCTCCACCATGCCTCATGTTTGAGCGGCCGTGGTCACAGCATGATACTTAATTGTAGTTTTCCTGTTGTGATGCTCTTGGAGTGAGTACGTGGTAGGGTCCCCAGTTCTTTTCCACGGAGAGTACCCGTGTTACCTTTTAGGTAATCATTTTCTCTATTTTACCCGGGCTTGGGACCAGCACTGACTTGGGCTGGCTTGGCCACCCAGTCTTGCACCCCACGGGGAGGTTTATGTTGAGGATACAGGACATTAATGTGTTAAAGAGGGCTGGACTGAAAACCCCACCCTGTGGCGTTCCATTCTCTAGTGGCATGTGCTGTGATAGGTGACCTTGGAATTTGACTGGCTGTTCTATTCGTAAAGTAGTCACCTATCCAAGCCAAGAGCTTACCTCTGATTCCTTTTTGGATCAGGCTTTCCTGAATGGCAAGAGGACTTGCCAATTCAAAAGCCTTCTCCAGGTCAAGGAATACTGCCACAGATGTGCCCGTGCTTATTGTGCTCAAGAGCGTGGCTATGCTGTGTGCTGTGCTCATGCCCCTGGCGAACCCGTGGAGATGTTCATGTGGGGGTCCCATTTTCCATCGGAGCCAGTTCAGTACCATCCTCGCGGCAGTCTTGGCCAGACAGCTGAGGAGAGAGATGGGGCGGTACTTCCCCGGTTCCTTTGGTTTAAGGATGGGAACTATGGTAGCCCTCTTCCAACTCTGGGGTAGAGTGGAAGTTTCCCAGGACTTGTTGATGAGTTGCTTGCAGCTCACTTACTAGTCCCAGGTGGGAAATGATGGGGTACGAGATCCTGTCAGAGCCCGGGGCTGTGTTACAACTGGCTTTATATGCATTTCTTAGTTCCCTCAGAGAAAAGATAACGTCTGAGTTATCGGTGCATCGGCTATTGCGGAGCAGGGAATTGTTGCTTTGACAAGGGTGATCAGGCCACTTTTGCCATCAGCACGTGGCAGCATAAAGACATGTTACCCGGAGAAGCGAAAAGGTTCCACTGTTAATGTCTCCTGGAGCTTGACAATGTCAATGCTCCTTGATCGCACTATTGCGTGGAGGATGGCACTCCTTGTGCAGAAGCCATAGATGTGCCACTGCAGAATACTTAGATTGTGTGCCATGATGTTACTAGTTGATAGTTACATCAGAGACATCGTCGTATTCGGATTGACAGTCTTCGGAGTCTGACAACTCCATTGTGAGTGTTTGAGGGGTCTCCTGCGCTGTCAGCTATCCCTGGGTCCACTGGGGGGTGGAGAGCCTTTGGTAGCTCTGACTTTAAGTGTTTGGGCTTTTCTCTAGCCAGGCTGTTTTTGTGCATTGTTGTTCACTGGCCTTGCCTGGGCAGGGTCAGCTTGTTCTGATTCAGTTTCTGGCACTGAATCAGCCTGGCTAGGCTCTGCCTGTGCGGGCATGGTCTGTGTTGGAGTGGGGAGGGGAGTCTCTACCTGGGGTGAGGGAGAGGATGGGGCTGTTTTGGCCCTTTCCATCTTCCTTCCCTTTATGGTTGCGACAGTCTTGGTCAATGCCGTCATGGCGACCTCGACTGCCTTATCCGCCTCTTCCTTCGTCTTTGCCAAGGATGTTGCCACTGCTGTGACTACAGCAGTCAGCAGGATCGACATGTCCCCCTCATCGAAGAGCATGTCTTCTGCTTCTGGGGAGGAACCTTTCTTCCTGTGGTTCTTCTGCACTTGTTTTATTTTGGGGAACTCCTGTTTGTCGGAGATCTCCGGTTTCGGCTGGGGGGCAGCTTCCTTCCTCTTAGGAGGTCGGCAGGCCTTTTCGCTTTTGTTCTTCCCCCAGACATAGGTGCCTGGGGGGGCAGGAACAAAGTCTTAGCAACCTCTTGCCGCTTGAGGGCCGCCTCTTTCCTGACAGAGCAAGCCAGGCTCCAGGCGTGATGCCTCTTGGCACAGTTAGGACATTTGGCTGTTGTGTCCTTTTCCTCTTTGTATGCCTTAATGCACACCTCGGTGTTGTGTGCCTTGCTACAGACACCACATTTTGGCTTGGCTGTGCAGTTAGCCTGGTGGTGTCCATACTTCTGGCACTTGAAACACCGCAGTGGATCAGGCACATATGTACATAGGTTGTAGGTACCCCAGTTACCCAGATCAAGAGTAGAGGTTGGGTACCTTTCATGGTCACCAGGACTTGCCTGGTTGGAGTCTTCCCCTTCGACAATCGGGAAGCCTCCACGACCTGTGGGTGTGATGCGATCACCTCCACATCATACGAGACTGAGAAGCCAAGTAGCACCATCTTGACCCTCTTTTCCTCGGGATTCAGTGGCGAGAGGCTCACTTTCCTCCCATCTTTTAGCTCCTTTGTTTCCTGCAGGAAACAAAGGGTGGCTTGATCTTTGGGCATGATTATCATGCCCTGATCTCACGCAACCCATATTGACAACGGGATTTTGCGTTGGCTCTCCAATGCCCTTACCATTTGATAGGCATTGTCGAAGCCTTCGGGTTTAACAGGTACCTTGAACTGCGGGAAACGCCTTGGGGGTCCAGACTCTCCCTCAGAGTCGGTCTCCGGCCTCGGCCGTTTCGGTCCGCCCTTTCGGCTTTGGGGCTTGCTCGTGGGGGCACCAGCTGTTTCGGCTGGTTCAGCTGGTGCTCCCGATTCGGTCAGTGGGGTCGTCTGAGGGGTGCTCAGAGACCTTCCTGGCCGGGGTGCTGGCCTGGAGGGGCCAGCACAAGAGTCCATCTGTTGGACAATCTGGTGGACAGACATATTCTACATGGTTTTTCTGTCTTGTCCACCATCTTGGCAGCAGGCATGACAGTGTCATCCTGTGCTGGGGTTTTCTTTTGCCACCCGGAGGCACTTTTATGGCTTCATGGTGGCTGCTGTGGTCTGGGCCTTGCACGGGTTGTGAACATTAGGATCTGTCTGTGGGGTGTTTTTTGTTTGATTTTCCATGTAATTGGACAGTGCTTCATCCACTCACGCCCCCACCCACCAAGGAGTCCAACAGGGGGAAGCTGAGTGTTAGAGCCAGTGTCTAACAGCAACAGGGGTAATGAGTGGATATACGCTGCCAATTAGCCGTTGCAGCGGTGCTCACGGACCAGTGTGAGTACCAACGGCAGCATAACTGCTTGACCCTAGCCTCCTGAGGGAGACCAGCCGATTGACCTGACCGGGCCTGGATCAGGCCGCCTGTCTTGCGATTACTCTGGACCTTCGCCAATGTTTACCTCACTCTGTGATGCGGGATTAGGTCCTTCCCGATTGGCTCGTACGCCTCATGGGGAACGAGGGTATCGGGCCTACACATCAAAAATTCAGCAGTTGTCCTGTGACATTTGACTTGTGTGCTCCCTTCCGCCATGTGACCTCGCCTGCTCCGCTGGATCCTCTCTCCCCCCCACGCTCCTGATTGTACATATCTGGTTATGTGTATGTAGTGTAGTGTAATTTAGTGCCTTTATTAGTAAACCTTTCTGTATGTTTCCTCTGGTGTTTTTCCGTTGACTTTAACCACTCTGATTCCTTCGTCTTTTCTACAAGTCGAACCCTGACACACATACACAGGGACATGCATGCACACACACACAGGGAAATGCACACACACACACAAAGGGACATGCACACACAGGGACATGCATGCACACACAGGCATGCACTCACATGCACACGCACATAGACACATGCACACACTCACATGCACACACACAGCCACACATACTAACACACACACACACACACACACACACACACACACACACACACACACACACACACACACACACACACACACACACACACACACACAAGGTGTGAAGATAATAGCTCCTGATTCCCTTGCCTTTGAGTGACTGATACTATGAATAGCCTACTTACAGTGAGAAGATGTCTTGACAAGTACTCTAGATATAAAAGACCGCAGGGCAAAGATTTAAACTTGTATGCAACTTAGATGCTAGGATTTTCTTAAATGTAATGCAGTATTTGCATATAAATGGAATGCTCATTTAGCACTAATATTTTTGAAGTTCATCTTTGTTATTTATGACCAATTTAGAAATTGGCTTCCTCTTTTTTACATGGATTTGATTATTTACTGAGAAAAATATGATTTCACCCCAGAAATTCTTTGATTTATTTAAAAATAACAATAAAAGAAATAAATTACCTTTATGACCCCCAAAGTTTGCAATTGTTCTGAGTTGCATTCCCACAGGAGTAAAAGAAAGTCCACAGATCAAAATGAACAAGCTATTCACTCCATATTTTTTACTAGGATATATCTAATATGTTTTACTATATTTATGTATTTGTTTATTGAAATTTATTGTTTTTAATATATTTTTCACTCACTTTCAGATAAAGAATTAGTTGAAATAATATTCTCATCAATAATCCAGCAACTTTTGATTTGTCTGGCAGGTTGTGTGCTTTCTAACCCTGCATTTTACTCCAGACAATATTATCAATTGTTACTGCATGAAAACTCTAAATACAAGATTCAAATAATGGAAGTTTTTCTCATTAAAAAATTTAATTATCTGAAGCTAAAGGACTCCTATCTTTATTTTGTTTCTTTTCATTGTTTTTGATAATATGCTTCCTCACGTGCAAGTGTTTTGAAATAGATAATGTCAGTCTTGCAATACCATACCATAAAATACTGCTAAAAGGTATATAAACAATCATGTAATATTAATGTTCAATTAAGAATGCTATTTGAAAACAAAAAGGATAATGCTCTATTAAAGCACTGGAAAAACTAGATTTTGAATACAAAGAAGTCATGATAAAGTATAATATTTTATATTCTTAAAAATATGTGTAAGTGTATAATAATATTGGCCTTGGTTATTTTTATCATCAGCATGGTGAGCCTGCAACTCCATCAACCAAGTCCAGAAGAAAGTTCCGTTTGCGTAAACACAAGTCAAGCAAGTCCACTGGTGGAGAGATAGCCATCAACACAAGCCCAGGGAAGGGCACTCCAGACCAGGTTGATGCTGTTATGCCCTCATTAGTAGGTGTTAATAAACTTGTTGCTCTGTTTTGAATAGATAATGACTCATAGAAGAAACAACAGTAGGAGATGAATAGTTTCTTGCTAGATAAAGGACAGTTGAAAAGCACAGAAGGATATATATAGATAGTAGCTAAAGTACAGGCCAGTAGTAACATTAGCCTACTGGACAATTTCTCAGTGAATGTTTAATTTTATATGATTGTATATTACAAAACTATTTCTATACCACATTCTTTAAGTTGGATAGCATTTTTTCTTGGTACTTTGTTTATAAGATGAAAAATCAGGGGTTTAGGAGTTATGGAGAGCATTTTCCAAAACCACTGCCAATTCCCCAAGTTTCTTGATTCAGGAAAGAGCATACTCTTTATGTGCCTTCACTCAACAAGCTGCTGCTCCTCATCCAAAATAATATAATAATAAAATAATTTAAGCACTTTACTGTTGCAGAAGGATAGTAATTTACATAGACATCTTGATAATGATATACAGATTAGTATAATTTGGCTAAGCTCTGTAAAGAATAGTTATTATGCTACACCAGGGAAGTTTTCATACCTGCACTGATTGATTGAACTCTTACCTTTGATGTATGCTTTATGTGCAGCACCAATAAAGAGGGAATGGAAAGGGGTATGCATCTTTAGTTTTAATGTTATTTTTAGCTTTTGTTAATTTTATTCATAAATTCACATTTTCATAAAATAAAAAAAAAATGGTAATAGTAATTAAATAGTTACTTTTTAGTAAGAAATTGAGATATAATGAATTCTATGTACAGAATGACCCTCCTTTTGTGCCATTGCCCAAGGAAACCCATATTATGTGACCCCTATCTTAGGCCCAATTCGGATTCATCAGTTTTTTACTTTCTGTTATACAGTACAATGCAGTACTTTCAAGTAGCCAGTGGCATCAATAACATCTTTTACATGTGTTGAGCACTGAAAATATGTCCATAGCTGCCTTGGTCGCTACATTACCCATTTGAACTCGTATTGGTTGATTCCCATACATGGTATGAAAAATGCATAGGATATTAAGGCCCATATCCGATGTATCATTTTTTTTTCCCTGATGCTATGCTTTCAAGTAATACTGTTAGGAAGCCTACAGTGCCCTTTTCAATGCATTTTCTCATACATGAATGACATAAATTTATGCATCTGAAGAACCTTTATTTGATGAATGACATTTGTAAATGATATTGAAAATCAGTGCTTCTGAAACGGGGCTTATGATTTTATCAGATGATCTTCCTCTCTCTCTCTCTCTCTCTCTCTCTCTCTCTCTCTCTCTCTTTTTTTAACTAATAAGAAGCAGATTTATAGTATAATGGAATTTTATTTCTTTATCATATTTTATTTCTTCCTAGCACCCTTATTGGTTTTGGAGTGAAATGGTATGTACATGTGATTTGACATGTCCATTATGATTTGATGAATGTAATAGTAGATAATTTTTTCTTTGTACATATGAGAGCTGGTGGGGGGCACATGTACACATGTTCCATAATACATGAGCTACTAATATCTGCATTTCCAGATATTAAAATTGTGGAAGTTGAAGCATCTTACCTTGGCAACTTATTCCAAGTTGGAATTTCAAGACAATTTTCTCTAAGTGAGACATGTCACTTGTTAAGAAATGCATGTGTCAGTCTTATCAATTGCATGTCTTTCAACAAATTTTATTCTACCCAGGAAACAATCTCTGACCATCCACACAAGCCTACTGGAGAAACAGAAAACATTCTCAAATACAAGCTGGACAAGAATCCACTACAAAGTGAAAAATTTATTCTCCCTTAAAAACAACTTGCACCATACCATAAAAGTTTGGTTGCTGTAAGAGTTGAATGAACTTGATCAGATAACAGCAACAAACCCTTTGCTTATTGTGGCAATGGAGGGGAAATGCATAGTTCTCACGAAGAAAAATGAACAATGGACTAGTTCATATTTTTGTCTGGATGATAAGAAGGAATTTTAGTCAGAATGAAGAAAGTGTAAGATGTTACTAAATACAAAGGAGCAGCCAATGTACTATTACTGCACACTGTCATCAAGAGCACAAGTAGCAGAGAAGATATTTTCCTTCCAGTAATTTGTATAATTTGAAAAAAATATTAAAGGCAGAGGGATTGCGGCATATATATATATATATATATATATATATATATATATATATATATATATATATATATATATATATATGTATGTATATATATTTATGTGTATATGTAAATATATAGACATTTATGCATATACATATATATACATAAATATATATGCACATGAAGATTTGAAGATAACAGGCAATGAGCGATAATGAACAATCAGAGTGGTTGTGGAAAATGTGAAGGAGTTCACATATTTATACATACATACATATATATATATATATATATATATATATATATATATATATATATATATATATATATATATATTATATATATATATACTATATATATATATATATATATATATATATATATATATATATATATATATATATATAATATATATATATATATTATATATATATATATATATATTATATATATATATATATATATATATATATATATATATATATATATATAGGCCGCGGTGGCTGAGTGGTTAGAGCATCGGACTCAAGACTATCACGACGGCAATCTGAGTTCAAGGGTTCGTTCACCAGCCGGCGTGTTGTTCCCTTGGGCAAGGAACTTCACCTCGATTGCCTACCATAGCCACTGGGTGGGCAAGCCAGCCCAAGTCAGTGCTGGTCCCAAGCCCGGATAAAATAGAGAGAATGATTACCTAAAAGGTAAACACCGGCACTCTCCGTGGAAAGGAACTGGGGACCCTGCCACATACTCACTCCAAGAGTATCATGCTGTGACCATTAAGGCCGCAATGGCCGAGTGGTTAGAGCATCGGACTTAAGACTGGCACAACAACAATCTGAGTTCGAGGGTTCGAGTTACCGGCCGGCATGTTGTTCCCTTGGGCAATGAACTTCACCTCGATTGCTTACCTAGCCACTGGGTGGCCAAGCCAGCCCAAGTCAGTGCTGGTCCCAAGCCCGGATAAGATAGAGAGAATGATTACCTAAAAGGTAACACCGGCATTCTCTGTGGAAAGGAACTGGGGACCCTACCATGTACTCACTCCAAGAGCATCGCAACATGAAAACTACAATTAAGTATCATGCTGTGACCACGGCGGCTCATACATTAAAAAAATATACACATATATATATATATGTATGTGTATATATATTTATGCATATGATAGGAAACAGAGGAAGAGGCAAACCGAAGACAAGACTGAGCGACAACATCAAAGATGTTTGCGGGCTGTCGATGGTACAAGTAGAAAGAAAAGCGCAAGATCGAGTTGAGTGGTGAAGGATGGTGGAGAGGTCCACGAAGATAACCGGCAGTGAGCGATGATGAACATGTTACAATAAATGGAGTGGTTGTGGAAAATGTGAAAGAGTTCACTTATCTTGGAGCTGTTTTAACTAATACATATGATGATTCACCGGAGATAAAAAGAATTACCATTGCCAAAAATGCCACAGTTGCTCTCAATAACATCTCGAAAGACTGAAGCATTACCTTACGGACAAAGCTGAGGTTATTGAACTCATTCATTTTCCCAATTGCATCATATGGTTCTGAGTGTTGGGTGCTGAAGAAGATAGACAAGAAAAGGGTCAATAGTTTTGAACTGTGGTGTTACAGACGAGTACTACGTATTAACTGGACAGAAAAGAAAATGAATGATGAAGTGCTGAGAAAAATGAATTGTAAAGACCAGCCGGTTGGACATCTTGAACAAAAGGAAACTAAAGTTTATCGGTCATGTGATAAGTGAAAGTATTGAGAAAAACTTACTGACAGGGATGGTGATAGGAAACAGAAGAAGAGGCAAACCGTAGACAAGACTGAGCGACAACATCAAAGACGGGCTGACGATGATACAAGTGGAAAGAAAAGCGCAAGATCGAGTTGAGTGGCGAAGGATGGTGGAGAGGTCCACGGCTGCTCAAACATCAGCATACCATTATTGATGATATATATATAATATGCACACACTCACTTTCACTTTCTTTTTTTGTTGGATTTCTTGGCTATCAGACAGCGGCATGTGGCCAAGGTTATTAAGCCAATGGATCCTATTTATTCTATCAATCTATGTAAGGTCATAAAGTTTTGTCTCCCTTAGAAAAGTGATTACTTTACTTATTATTTTTTCATTATTTGACAAAAGATTGGGTGTTGTAAAATCCATATTTTTCATTCTTAGGAAGTTTTGGAGTGGTTTTCTTTTGCTATTATAATTTGGGACATTGTTAATATATGGTGAGGGTAGTGTTACAAAGGGGGCATTGTGGAGGAAACCTTTTTTCTATATAGGGAGTGAAGTGTGTCATTCTTGTTGCGTTTGACCCTAAGGCAGGCCAACACCACCTACTCCCTTCTTTCTTTTCTGTGGGCTGTCCCCCACAGCTCTATTGAAGGATTGATTTTGTGGTTTATTTGTAGGTAGGTCCACTCATTTGCCACAGGAGATGTATTTTTGTTTTTATAAGAGACACAAAACACCTGAGATCTGTACGAACTATGGTAGTGTCCAGATCACCAGTTGACCTGGCTAATTTGTCAGCCTGTTCATTGCCATGGATTCCAGAGTGGCCTGGTACCCATACTAGCTTGATTGATTTATTGGCACCATGTAACTTACGAATAATATTACCCAGTAATTAATTTTTAGTGGTTTCTAATGATTTAATGGCTTTAAGTGAACTTAATGAATCAGAAAAAATGACTATTCTATCATGGGTCAGTGATAGTGCAAAATCAATAGCTTTGTCAATGGCAAAAAGTTCAGCACTCATCTGTCTTGGAGCCGTTGGTATATATATGAAAAAAAGGGAGATGTTTAACAAGGATCTCTCTGAACCTCTGGTGTACCTCCACCTCCAGTGCCATGGCCTTGGCTGATGGAAGCCAGGCTTCCATGATAGAAAATTGGGGGTTTCCCATGGCGCTATATTTGACTGAACCAGGGTATGTATGGTAGAGAGATCTATACCGACTTTCTCAACGAGGTCATGGAGTCTCGTGGCAAAGGGCCTAGTGCCTCCATTGCCATTAGGATGGCACGGGTCTAGAGCCACTTTTGCAGCATAGCTCAGGGCTAATTGGCAGCGTCTGAGTCAGAGGGGAAGTACTCCTGACTCCACCTCAAGACGCTCAATCCGAGTATATTTTAGGGCTCCAACACACACACGCAACAAGCATTCTGCATAGCATCCAAACCTTTCAAAACTTGTTCTCGATGCTGAGCCATACACGATTGACCCATAATCTACTTTAGACTTAATCAGGGCTTTATATATCATTAACATCAGCTCCCCGTTTATTACCAGCAATGCACTTTAATAAATTTAGTGCTCTTTGACATTTATTTAACTGACCAATGTGGTCTTTCCAATTGAGTCTACTATCAAACGTAGCCCAAGAAACTTTGCAGAATTTTGAATTGGTATTGGGTGGTTGTCTAGAGTTAGCCTGATGTTCGGCTTCTTCTATGTGAAAATATTACCCAATACTCTTTCTAATGGAAAACTTAAAACCCCACTGGAGCCCCAGTTATGAATCATATCCAGTGCCAATTGATGTGATTTGCTGAGAATTCTGCATTATTGCTGGAGTGCCATAATGCACAAGCATCACGTACAGTTAGTATTTAAGATTCCGAGGAGGAGCTGGTAAGATGCCATTAATCATGCATAAAAATAATGTTGGTGACAAGACACTTCCTTGTGGGACCCCGTTTGCCTGGACAAAAATGTCCGAAAAAGTGACTCGGAAAATAATTTGACAGCGAAAGTTTGGTCAGTAATGAAATTTTGAACAAAACAAGGCAAGTTTCCACGTAATCCAAAAGTTTTCTGAGTAGGCCATATCGCCATGTCATGTCGTAGGCTTTTTCTATATCTAAAAATACTGAAATCAAAATTTTTTTTTTGGCAATTGCCTCTTGAATATGACTGTCCAGCTTTACTAGTTGACCGAGAGTTTGGCATCCCTTGCGGAAGCCGCACTGCTCGTCAACTAGTAAATTACTGGAATTTAAGAAATGCAATAGCCTACTGTTAACAATTCGTTCCATGACCTTGCATGAGCAACTTGTCAACACAATTGGGCGGTAGGAGATGGCAAGTCTGGGATTATCCCCTCCTTTCAATATGGGAATGATGTGGGCGAAGTGCCATGAGTTTGGAAAAGTGTGGCTTTTCCAAATTTTCATTGTACACTTCTAGCAACTTAATCATGTCATCATGATTAACCCTTTGCCAACGGGTGGCATGTATGCACATGCTATGGCATGGCGGGACCATCTGCCATGCCATAGCGTATGTATGGACATGCCATGAGTTTTTTTTTTTGTTACAATCACAGCAAAATATTATTTTTCTGCCAGTGAAAGTGTGATTAAGTCGGTTTTAACACTCTCATTTTTACTATACAACAAAGAAAAAAACACAACAAACCGACGATTTCAACTCCATGATACCACACACTGTTTATTTTATTCGGACTATAGACCGAATAATGATCAACTATGGAGTCTATATAACAAAAATATCCCTCAGTCTCGATTTATCAGGAAGTTTGGCAAGTAAGAAAATAATGAAAAATGAAAATACAACATATCTTTGTAGTATTACGAAGAAACGGCATGGGATGCTGGTATTTGGCATGAGTGGTCGCGCATGTTAGCGCGACGATATAAGCCCCCAGCAGCGAGGCCCCGGCCTCTATGAATACTACCTGTCGGAAAAGGGTTAAGATGCTTTATCATCTCATAACGAATCTCATCAGGGCCCGGGGATGTTCCTCTACAGGCTTCTAGGGCTCAGACAAGCTCATCCATTGTAAGATCTTTATTGCAACCAAAGTCATCTCCTGTGGCAAAGTGAATTGGTTGCAGCTCAGACGCTTCCTTGATGTTCAGGAAGGCAGGATGGTAATTTGCTGCGCTGCTTGTATGAGAGAACTGCCTGGCGAGTGCATTAGCAATGTCTCTAGGCGAATCGAAATTGTTACCCTCGTGAATGATGTTGATTTTGAAAGATGTTTTTTTCTTTTTTGTTTCTATTGATAGTAGACCAAACCTCTGATATTTTGGTATTGCTGTTTATTGTAGAGACAAAGCTCCGCCAGGAGTCTCTTTTTGCTTGTCTTATTACTCTATGAGCCCTAGCTCTTGCTAGTTTGCAATTGCAAAAGTTCTCATTAGTGATGTTATTTTTGAAAAGCCTGTAGGCTTTATTGTGTCGGCACAGCGCCCTGCTGCAATCTGGTGTCCACCATGGAACTCTATGCTTAACGCTATCTGTCGAAGTTTTAGGAATGGATAGCAATGCTGCTTCTTTAATCGAATTCTGAATATTGTTTACTTTATTATCAATGGTTTCTCCAACAAGTTTGAGCTTGACACTCCTTGTGAAGGCGACCCAGTCTGCTCTTTTAAGGTTAAATTTAGGTGCTGAAGGCATTATCACTGTGTCACATGAATATTTAATCAAAATAGGAAAATGATCGCTTCCCAACGAGTCGTCAATGGTGTGCCACAGGCACTTGGCTGCTATTGATGAAGAGACCAGTGATAAGTCAATAAAGCTCAAATTACCGATATTGTCCACCCGCGTCGCACTACCATCGTTCAGTAGGATTAAATCAGACTCATTAACCCATTCGCCCCGGAATTTTTCGCTCGTCGCTGGGCCCCGCTCCCGGGAATAGTTGCCAGCCGTGTGGGCCTTCACAACAGGATTTTTTCTGGCGCGGCGCGGCGGCGCAAAGACCATCATATCAATTTTGCATTAATCTATCCATAGATTTTGTAGTAACGTTTGTTTTTATAAAAGGGTAATATGTAGAAAATGCACTTTTCTCATGGTGTTTTCTAGGCATCTTTTCGCCTTTGTATTGACGAGATATACTGAATCGCTTCCAAGTTGTCTATATTTACAGATGACATCAACACTTTGATGGTAAAAGTTAGTGTTGTTTTTGAACGAGAGGTAAAAGTATGGACTTAGCCGTTTTTTTTTTTGTTTTTTTCAAACATTGAAATGAAGCAAAATATGAAGCACAGCAGCAAGCCAAATATCACTTTGATACTCAGAAGTAACAAAAATTTGTATTGATATGTGAGGTCACACTGTGTAAGTTTACTGTTTTTTTTTCTTGTAAGAGACTTGTAAGAGATAATATAGTTCATTTAGCTTATTTATGAATTATAAAAGTTGCTGTTTTGTTATTCAGGAGGTCAGAATGTGGACTTACCTGCCTCTTTCAATTACAGAAGGAGAACAAGAAACAGAATTGTACCCATCACCATTTTATTGTTTTATTTATGTCAAATGTTTCTGCGAGTGGTACTTTTCAAAGCACCCGTAGGTGCATAGCGACACCTCGCATGCCGGACACACAGTTCTGGTCATCTTCCTCCTTCCGGCCCTGTAGCAGAGGAAGCATCTTCTGTATTTCCTTCCAGGCGTCTCCCTTACAATATGTGCAGTCCTGCCCTGAAACCTGGAAGGAGAAGGCAGCGTTGACGGGCGCCCTCTTGCACTGTAGGGCTCGATGTCAGGGAGGAAACTGTTGATAATGGACATGGCGAGGTCGAGGCGAAAATCTATTTGCTCGCACCTGTTTCCCAAATACTTGTAAACAGAGTGGCTGTTTACAGTAGCCAAGTCATAAATATAAAAAAAAATCTTCTTATACCACTTCAGTGACCTGCGCACTGAAGGGTATGACTGAGCCAGCTGGTCGCCCAAGTCCACTCCTTTCATTCCGTCGTTGTACGCAACGACGCACTCTGGCTTGGAGACCATCGAACCTCCACGGCGCAGAACCTCCACCGTGTGTGATGTGTGGACCGTAGAAAGCATATTTACCTGCTTTACATCCATCCAGGACAACGCCAACATGCCGGTAGGGGAACTACGGGAGTCCACGTCCCCCCGCTTCCGCACCTTCAAATCACGGGTCATGTGGCGGCGGTTCAGGCGCACAGTCCCCACTGCACCAGTCTTCCTGGATTGTAGAAAATGAAATAATACTGGAGAGGTGTACCAGTTATCGACGAAAACGGTGTACCCTTTCCAGAAGAAGTCACCCTCCTCCATCAGGTCTACTACCGCTTTCTGGGAGGACGGTAGAGACCCCTGCTCCTTGCCAGTATATATCTTGAAAACGGCAGTGTATCCCGCACACGGGCCGTCGCTGGCTGAAAGTTTATAAACTTTTATGCCAAATCTTGCCCGCTTGCTCGGATTGTAAGTGCGGAAACTTAGGCGACCCCTAAATTTCCACAATGACTCGTCAATCGATATATGCCTATCCGGGGTGAAGACCTTCCTAAATCGATCGCCAAGAATGGTAATGACTTCCCTCAGCTTCCACAGTCGATCCATCCTCTTCAAGTTGCCCCTCATTTCTGAAAATGGAGGTTGCGGGAAATCTGCTCAAACCTCTCGCGAGGCATGGTCGACGGGAAAATTGGCATGGCCACCCCTGGATTCCTCGACCAGTAAAGGCCAGCCGAGGTTTCTTATTTATCCCCATCAGCAGCCGGAGCCCAAGGTAAACATGGAGCTCGGCACTCGTGATTGGGGTCCATCGCCGTCTTCGGTCCGGTCTCGTTCGCCTCCGCAATCTGTCAGTAGGGAAATGTAATGCATTAGGAGATGTAGGTACACTTATTACCTTTGAGTATCTGCATAATAGCAGTAATGTATATAAAAGAAAAGCTATGCGAATCAACTCTACATACCTATTCGTCTCTTCCACTATGAAGTCAATAAGTTCGTCAGTGATGAACTCCCTGTAGACTGCAAGCGGACTCGAATCTTCGGCCAAGTCAACCTTGACACCTGGTGTACCAGAAAAACTGTATTTTCTGGGTACATTCTCCCTCCTCCTCCACCTAAAGTCTGGGGTCCCTGGAGCGTTGCTATTCCATGTTTTATTGACGTGGACGGACAGAGGCTCATCACTATCGAATGTCGAGTCCAACGAGTGTGAGACGAAGTCTAAGTCATCGTCACTTGGGGCCTCATAATCAATGTCCGAGGCTGAGTCATCGTTGGGGATTAGCTCATCCCCAGTGTCGTCGTCCTCCGAGGAACTCGACTCTGACAAAAATGTCGAGGTGGACGGCCTCGGCTGGTGGCGAGAACGAGAACGAGAGCGAGAGCGAGAGCGAGAGTGAGAGTGAGAGCGAGAGTGAGGGCTAGAGCGAGAGTGAGAGCGAGAGTGAGAGCGAGAGGGAGAGCGAGAACGAGAGGGAGGGCTAGAGCGAGAAGGGAGCGAGGGCTAGAGCGAGAGCCAGAAAGGGAGCGAGAGCTCATACCTTCCCATGGCTGCGATCGTTCTGCGAGAGAGAGGCTAGAGCGAGAGCCAGAAAGGGAGCGAGAGCTCATACCTTTCAAGGCTGCGATCGTTCTGCGAGAGCGAGATCGAGGGCTAAAGCGAGAGCGAGAGCGAGAAAGGGAGCGAGAACTCAAACCTTTCAAGGCTGCGATCGTTCTGCTGGAATGAGCGTTTGACTGACCTTTTATTCACATCGCTAACCAATGAAATCACGCCATGTGACCTGAACAACCAATCAAAGCAATTACTAGTTTCCAGCCAGTCAGGTCAAGGTACATCATAATCACGCAATCTTGTGTGAACAAATCACATAATTACACGTCATAAATAATTACATCATAAATTACATACGTCATAAATTACATACGTCACATGATTATCAACCAATCATGTAAAACTAGTAGCAGAGCCATCTATTAGGTAAAAAAAAAAATAAACATTCAGTCTGTAGTCAGACATCATGGCAAGAATACGTGCCAAACGTTACGGGGCTCGTAGAAGCCATGGCAAGATTAGATGCCAAACGTGTTGGCGTCCATTGAGAGCATGGCAAGAATAGATGCCAAACGGGGCGAATGGGTTAATCAACTTAACTACTTGCTCCCTCTACCATCCACCTGCAGGGAACCCCATAACGTATGATGAGCATTAAAATTACCTAAAATTACTTTATTTTGTGGCAGACGTTCCTGCAGAGCAAAGAGCTCATCATAGATTATCACTGTATCAGGTGGACAGGAAACTGAACATATAGCCAGATATGTGCCATTAATTTTTACTTTGCATGCGACAAACTCCAAAGCAGAATCAATAGTCACTTCTGTAAAAGGGAGGCTTTGGTGGATGTACATGGCGACTCCACCTCCACCCCTACCCTCATGATCCTTCCAACATAGATTGTAGTTCCTCAGTGAAACAACCTCGTCAGAGACAAGGTGTGTTAAGTGCGTTTCTTGGAAAATATGATATCGGGAGCATAGGACGAGGCTAATAATTTAAGGTCATTTACTTTAGATCTAAGACTTCGACAGTTCCATTGTATAATGGTCGACATGAAGATTACGTTTTATGGGGTTTGGAAGTGCCTTGTCCACCAGTTTTGTTTTGTTTTTCTCCACTCCCTCACTTCCCGGGGACCTCTCTCAGGATGGTTTGGAGACTCCATGTCTTGCACCTCCCGCGAGGGAGATGACTGACAGATTGCGATTTGCTTCTCTCTCAAGAAGCCGATCGCGAGCCAGGCGAAGTCCTCACAGGAGTCGCCCGGACGGGGATGTGCGATCCAACTGTGATTCGGTATCAGCCTCCTTAGGATGTTTATGCTGGGTTGAAGCAGTCAACCAATTTAGTCAGTTGATATACTTTAATATTTTATTCTTTAATGGTTTGTTGAGTTTGGCAATTTCTTTATCCTTAGCTGCAAGCTGTTGACTGACATTACTTGCACTAGGGGTGATGTTAGTTACTGCTGCAGCATAGGAAGTATCAGGTTTGTGTGTCAAACTTTCAACTTTCCTCTTAGCTTCAGTATAACTAACTTCATGCTTTCTCATATGTGCTAATGTCTCAGTCTCCTTCTTCAGGATGCTGCACTCAGCAGATCCTGACTGATGGGGACCTCCACAATTAGCACATTTGGAAATCTGGCTAGTACATGTGATGGTGTCATGGGCTTCAGCACATTTACGGCATACAAATTTACTTGAGTCTTTATCAGTACATCTTAATGAAGTGTGTCCGAATTTTGGCATCTATTACAATGCATTGGCTTTTTGGACATAAGGTCTTACTTGAACACGTTCATAACCGACGTTGACATACTCTGGGATTTTATTTAAAGCAAAAGTAAAAAAACACAGTCCAGTTTTCGTTCGTACATTCCATCCTTCTTGGTCATACAATGAACGTCCATGCTCTCGAGAATTTCACTTTCTTCATCGTCCTCAAATCCCTGTGCAAGATTACTCCCTTACAGGTATTTGGGCCAATAGGGATAGTTACTTTAACTCGAAGATTATGAATTTGCGTCAGCTTAAGTAAATCCTTAATCTTGGAGTTGTATTGTACTTCAACAAGGAGGCTTCCATCTCGCAATTTTTTGACAAAATCAAATCGCCGTCCACTTGACTATCAAGGACCTTTTTGATGATAAAGGGTTCACGTTCAAAAGCAATTGATTTTATTCACGCAATTTACATTCGTGAACCTCGCATTCTCACTTGGGATTTTGAAAAGTTTTCTTCTCATTTGTCATTTGTGGGGTTCCGTTGTTCATAGGGATTTGACAAGAGTGTCATGAGTCGCCCTCCTTGGGGGAGGGGGGGGGAA
>NC_051390.1:29623841-29676341 GCF_015228065.2 Penaeus monodon
GACTGTACTATTACTCCTATGTAAATGACATACCAGGTTTTACTTTCTGCTTCATTCTGTTGCCATTTTTAACTCAGTGCTGCATGGAATGCTCTGCTTATTTTTTTTATTTTTCAGTGGAATGTTCTACATAAAATGGCTAATGCTTAAGCCACAAAGGAGTCAATTAGTAGACCATCATCACCTTAACTGATTTTACCTTTTGGTGGGAAAGCTTTTTTTTTTTTTGCTATTAATATTAATGGCATTATTTTTATTATAAGCATTATAATTACTGTAAAGTTATAGACATTAGTAACAGCAATATGATAATGTAAAATATTCTCGAAAAGCAAGGAAAAGGGTAACCAGGCAAAACATCGGTACACATAATTGCCTCACTGGTGACTTAGTACAAGTGTAGCCATATATTGTAAATGTACATACATGCCATGGCCCGTCAGATTTGGGTTGATGCACATTGGCACCTTCACCTACCAACTTTCTTTCTAAAAGACTTAATTGCTGAATACTTCTAGTGGCTTGATTATTTTCATTATTTTCCATTACAAACAACAGTAATGGTAAAAGGTTAAATTAATGAAAATTATCATTTAAAGAACACATTTTATCATCAACATTACATTTATGCTGTTCATGGTTCAGGTTGATGACCAGGAAAATGAATGACAGAAGGGAGTTGGTATAACTAGGACCTAGCAAAGAGAAGGAGCATGGAGTGGGTGTTGTACAGTGCCATTAAAATGAACTCCACCATGCAGTAGTACATAAGTGTGTTCATGGTGAGCGAGGAGGGGTTGACAAAAATCAGATCCTGCATGAAGAAAATTATATTTAAATATCTTCCATGACAATATATCATGTATACTGTACATGGAGAATGTTTAAATGGTGTTTTATTATTGATATAGGTAAATAATTTTTAAACTAAACATTTAGCAAGCAAGAAAGGAGAATGGAGATTTTGGAAGGCTTGAAGGAAGGTCAAAGATTTGATCTGGTTCCTCGGAAATTTGAAGGCTTCCTTCTCAAGCGGCGGAAATGGCCTCTGAAGGATGGCACAAGGTGAGATGCTTTCAAATTTACACAAAAATAAAACACCTTTCCAAAACACCTTACAACCATAAACCACACACACACAAACAATACCCCAAGGGTACATAAAACACACAAAAACACACCCCCAATCCTACACAAAAAACCACGCCCCCCAACACAAAAAACCCACACACAACACAACCCACCACCACACAAAACCCACACCCACACAACCCACCACAAAAACCACAACCCCACAAAACCCCCACACACCCACAACACACACACAACCCCACCACACACACCCACACAAATCACAAAAACCCACACACACACAAAACCACACACACAAACACACCCACAAAAACACACAAACCACCACACCCACCCCAACACACCCACACACACACACAACCCCACCCCAAAACCCCCACCCCACACACAACACACACACACAAAAACGCAACCCCCTCCACCAAAACCAAAAACCAAAAACCAAACACACACACAACATACCAACAACCACAAAACCCACAAAACCCCCGACAAAACACACACAAAACCCCTCCCCCACCACAAAACCGCACAAAACCCACAACATGCTCACACCCCAACCAACACCACACCCCAAAACCCACATCCCAACACACCACAAAACCCCAACACAAACCCCCAAACACACCCCACAAAAACACCCACCCCAAAAACCCCAAAAAACACCCCACACACCCCAAAAACACACACCACACATCACACACATAAAACCCAAAAACCCACAAAACCAAAACACCCAAAACCACCACACACATCCCACCCAACCCCAACACACAACCTAAACAAACCACAAAACACAAACACCCCAAACACAAAACCCCTACCCCACCCACCCCACAACACCCACCAAACACACCACACGTCCACAAAACGCACCACCAACACACACAAAACCCCCAACACCCACACACACCCCACACACACACACACACACACACACACACACCCCAAATAACCAACACCACAACAAAAACACACACACAACCAAAAAAAAACCCCACAAAACCCCTACACACCCCCCAACCACCACACACAACACCCCCAACCAACCTTGGGCACACACAAAAACCCACACTCACACAAACAAAACACACAAACCACCCCCCCACCAACCCCCCCAAACACACACCAACCCCCCCACACACACAAACCCACACACACCCCCCAACCCCACACACCAACCCACACACACACCCCACCACACACACCCCAAACCCCAACCACAAAAACCCCAACCCACAAAACCACACATCCCACCACACAAAAAACCCACAACAAAAACCACAAAGGGAACCAAAACCCCACAAAAACCAAAAACCCCACACAAAAAAACCCCACACCACCCACAACCAACCCCCACAAAACCCCACACACACACCCCCCAACCCAAACCACAACCCACACACACCCACCAAACCTACACACAACCCCAACCTACCACCAGGCCCCACAACCCACACACACCACACCCAAAACCACACAACACAAAAACCACACACAAAACCCCAAAAACACAAAACCAGGGAACCCAAAAACAAACCCCACACACCCCCCAACCAACAACCTACACACACACCCCAAAAACCCACCCTAAAACCACAACCTACACACTTTGAAACCACAAAACCCCAGGACACACACACACCCACAAAACACAAAACACAAAAACACACACAACAAAACCCCTACACCCACAAAAAACCACACACCCCACCCCAACCCACACCAAAAAAAACAAAAAAACCCAACCCAACCCACACATCCACAACCCCTTTAAAACCCCACAAAAACCAAAACCCACACACACACACCCCCAAAAAAAACCCCCAAACCCACACACACCCCACCCCACCCACACAAAAAACCCACACACCCCCCAAAACCCACACAAATACCCCACCCCCCAAAAAACGAACCCACACAAAAACCCCAACCCACAAAAAACCCCAACCCAAAACCCCACACACACACACCCACACACCCCACACCCCCCCGGGCCACACCCACAACACCCCAAACCAACCTACACACCCCACCCACCCCACACACACCCCACACACCCCCTACACCCCACCCCAACCCCACCACACACCCCCACCCCAACCCCCCCACACACACACACACACTCAAACCACAACACAAAACCACCCCCGGGGGACACACCCCCCACACAAAAAACCCCACACACACACAAAATTCCCCCCCCACACAAAAACCACAACCACCACAAACAACACACACACAACCCTACACACACAAAACCCCCCCTACACCCCACACCCCACACACCCCCAAACCCAAATACACACACAAACCTCCCCCCACAAAACCCTTTACCCCCCCACTACCCCACAAAACCCCTACACACACACACACACACACACACACCCCACCCCAAAAAACACACACAAAAACCACACAACACAACACACACACAAAAACACACACACACAACCATAAACGCACACACCACACAACACACACCCACACCCCCTACAACCACACCCCCAAACACCAAAAACCACAAACACACACAAAACCCAACACACACAAAACCCCCAACACACACAAACCCCACACAACAAAAAAACCCACCCACACAAACCCACACAAACAAAAACACCAACCCCCCACACAAAACACAACACCCACACACACAAAAACCCCCACACAACCTACACCCCAACAAAAACCACACCCAACCAACCCACACACCCCCACACAACAACACAAAAACCACCAAAAACCCACAAAACCCCACCCCCACACCACACACCCCCACCACAAAAACCCCCACACCCACACGGAAACCAGCACCCACACAACCAACACACCCCCAAACCAAACCCCAAAACCCACACCAAAAAACCTACCCCAACACACACACACAAAACACCACCCCAACACACACACCCCACAAACCCACCACCACCACACACACAAAACCCACACCCCCCACACACAAAACCCCACCACACAAAACCCACACACAAAACCCACACACCCCAAAAACCCACACCCACCCACACACACACACCAACCCAAAAAACCACACACATCCACAAACAAAAAACCCTACAAAACACTCACACACCACAACCACACACCCACAACACACACACCCCACACACAAAACCTACAACCAACCCCCACAACCCTACACCACACCAAAAACCCACACACAAAACCCCAACCCAAAAAAAAAGGGGGCCAACTCACACACACACACACACCCCAACCCCCAAAACCACACACCAAAACACACAAAACCCATCACCACCCCACACCCCAAACAAACACAAAAACCACCCTACACACACCCCAAAACCAAACCAACACAAAACCCCTTTACCACCCCACACACAAAACCCACACAAAACAACCCTAAAACACTCCCCACACCCACACACCCCAAAACACACACACACAACACCAAAACCTAAAACCCCCCACCCCAAATAAAGAAACCACAACACCACCCCAACCACACACACACAAACCACCCCCAAGGGACAAACCTCACCCACACAAACCAACCCACCCCAACCTTTACAACACCCCACACAAAACCTAAAACCCCCAACCACACACCCCCCACCGGGGGAAACAAAAAAATTAAACAAAAATTGGCACCACACACAAAACCCCACACCAAACCCACCCACAACCCCACAACACACACAACCCCACAACCACACAACCCCACCCCACACAAAACCCAAAACCAACACCCACACAACACCCCACACACACACACACACAAAAACACACAACACAAAAACCCACAAAACGAAAACCACCCACAAAAACTACACCAAAAAAACCCAACACGCCCCAACCCTACACACACACACACACACAAAACAAACCTACACCCCACACAAAAAACCTACACACCCCAACAAAAACACAAAACACACACACCACACCAACACAAAACCACAACACACAAAACCAACACCCCCCACACACACACCCCAACCCTACACAACACACACACACCACAACACCACAACATCCCACAAAACCACACCCCACACAAAACCACACAAAACCACCACACCCACCCCACACACAACACACCACACCCCCAAAAAAACCCCAACCACAAACACAACCCCCAACCCCCACACACACCCCAAAACCCCAAAAACACCCCACACACACCACACACACACACCCACCCCCACAAAAACACACACCCCAAACCACACACCAAAACCAACCCAAAACCCCACACACACAAAACCTACACCACACACACAAACCACACACCCCCCACACAACACCCCCCCACAACCACCTCCCCCACAAAAACCAAAAAAACCCCCACACACCAACCACACACAACAACACACACACCCACAAACCACAAACACACACAAACAAAACCACCACACACCCACACACAACCACAAAAAACCTCCCACACACCCACACCCCACACCCCAACCTACCCACACACAAACCACACAACACACAACACAAAAACCCCCAACCCAAACACACACACACACCCACCCCAAAACCTCCTCCCCCCCCCCCCCCCCCCCCCCCCCCTCCCCCCCCCTTTTTTCTTCCCCCACCCTTTCCCCGCCTCCCCCTCCCCCACCCTACCCCCCCTTTTTCAAAACCCCCCTTTCCCTCCAAACTCCGCCCTCCCACCACCCCCCCCTTTTTCCTTTCCCCCCCCACCCCCCACCGCCCCCCCACCACCCCCACCCTTTTTCCCCCCCTTTTCCAACCACCCCCCCCCCCACCCCCCCCACCCCCCCCCCCACCCCCCCCCCAAACTCCCCCCCACCAAAAAAATTCCCCCCCCAAAAACCCCCCCCCTTTTTCACCCCCCCACACCCCCCCTAAAAAACCCCCCCTTTTTCACCCCCCCCTTTTTAAAAACCCTCCCTCCCCACCCCCGCCCTTTTGAAAACCCCCCCCCACCCTCCCCCCGGGC
This sequence comes from Penaeus monodon, assembly GCF_015228065.2. Taxonomy (NCBI): domain Eukaryota; kingdom Metazoa; phylum Arthropoda; class Malacostraca; order Decapoda; family Penaeidae; genus Penaeus; species Penaeus monodon. The sequence continues at coordinate 29,629,888 of NC_051390.1, forward strand.
CAACCCCCCTCCCATCCCCCCTCCCCATTCCCCCCTCGCCACCCTCCCCCCACCCCCCCTTTTCACCGCTCCCCCCCCCTCCCACCCCCCCCCCCCCTTTCCCCCCCACCCCAAAACCTCCCCCCCCTTTTTTCCCCCCTCCCCCCCCCCCCCTCCCCCCAAAACCCTTTCCCTTTTCCTTCTCTCACCCTTCCCCCCCCCCCTTTCTCTCCCCTCTCTTTTTTTCCCTCCTTTTCCCTCTTTTTTCTCCCCCCTCTCTTTCTCTCTCTTCTTCCCTCTCCTCTCTTTCTTTCTTTCTCTTTTTTCTCCCCGCCCCTTTCCTTTTTTTTTTTTCTCTCTCTATCCCCCCCCTTTTTTCCCCTTTCCCCTCCCCTTTTTAATTTCTTTCCCCTTTCTCTTTCTCCCCCTCCCTTTTCCTTCTCTCCTCTTTTTCCATTTCCCTCTCTTTTTTCCCCCTTTCTCCCTTTTCCCCTCTTTCTTTTCCTCTCTCCCCTTTCTCCCCTCTCTTTCCCCCTTTTTCCTTTTTCCTCCCCTTCAGGGGCCATTCCCCTTTTCTCCCTTTTTCTCTCTCCCTCTTCCCCTTTCTCTCTTTTCCTCCCCTTCTCTCTCTCCCCTCTCCCCTCTCTCTCCCCTCTCTTTTCTTCTCCCCTCTCTTTTTCGTTTCTCCTCTCTCTTTCAGTTCTCTCCCCTCTTTTTCTCTCTCCCCTCTCTTTTTCCTAACCTCTCTCTTTCTCTCTTTTCCTCCCTTTTTCTTCTCTCCTCTTTTTTCCCCTTCTCCCCTCTCTCCTTTCCCCCCTCTCTCCTCTCCTCTTTCTTCTCTCCCCCACCCAAAAAACTCGGCTCTTCTCTTTCTCCTCTGCCCTCTCAATTCTCCCCCTCCCCCCTTCCCTTTTCCTTCCCCTTTTCCCCCTTTCCTCCCTTTTCTCTCTTTTTCCCTCCTCCCCTCCCCCTCCCTCCTCTTTTCTTTTCTTTTTCTTTTCCCCTTCTTTTCTTTTTCTAAATCATCCCTTTTCTCTCTCCCCCTCTTTTTCTCCCCCTCTTTTTACCTCTCCCTACCTCTTTCCTCTCCCTCTTTTTCTCTCTTTTCCCTCTCTCCCCCATCCCCTTCTCCTTTTTCTCTCTCTCTCTTCTCTCTCTCTCCTCTCTCTCTCTCTCCCCCCCCTCTCTCCCCTCCCCTCTCTCTTTTCCCCTCTCTCCTCCCCTCTCTCTCCCCTTTCCCCTCTCCTCTCTCCCCTCTTTTCTCTCCTCCTCTCTCTCTTTTTCTCACCTCCCTCTCTCCCCCCCCTCTCCTCTCCTTTTCGCTCTCTCTCTCCCCCCTCTCCCTCTCCCCTTTTCCTCCTCTCTCTCCCCTCCTTTCCCTTTTCCTCTCCTCTCTCTCTCTTTTTTTTCCTTCCCTCCCCTCTCTCTCCTCTCTTTTCCTCCCTCCTTTTCCCCTCTCTTCTCCGGCCCCCCCCTTCCCCCCCTCCCCTCTCCTCTCTCTCCCCGCCTCTCCCCTCCCGCCCCTCTCCTCTCTCCTCCCCACCCCCCCTTTTCTCTTTTCCCCTTTCTCTTCTCTCCCCTCCCCTCTCTCTCCTCTCGCCTCCCCCTCCCTTCTCTCACCCTCTCCCAAAACCCTCGCCCAAATCTCTCCCCTTCCTCTTCCCCATTCTTCTCCGGTCCTCTCCCATCTTCTCTCCTCTTTCAAACCTCCTCTCTCCTTTTCTTCCTCCCCTTCCCCTTGTCCCCTACCCCTTCTCTCCCCTCTTTCTCTTCTCTCCTCCCGCGCTCTCTCTCTCTCTTTATCCTCTCTCCTCTCCCTCTCTTTTCCCTTTTCTCCTCTCTCTCTCTCTCTCCCCCCCTTCCCCCTCCTCCTCTCCCCTTCCCCCCTCCCCTCTCCTCCCCTTCCCCGGTCCCCCCGTTCCCCTCCTCCTCTCTCTCTCCCCCCTCTCTCTCCCCCTTTTCCCCCCAAATCCTCTCTCTCCCCTCTCTCTCTTCCTCCTCTCTCTCTCTCTCTCTTTTCCCTCCTTTTCCCCTCTCTCTCGCTTCCTTCTCCTCTCTGGGGCCCCATCCTCTTTTCTCTCTCTCCCCTCTCTCTCCCTCCCCTTTTCTTTTCCCCTTCTCTCATCTCTCTTCTCTTTCTCTCTCTCTCTCTTTTCTCCTTCCTTCTCCTTCTCCCTCTCCTTTTCTTCCCCTTCCTCTCCTTCTCTCCCCCTTTCCCCTCGTCCTCTCCCTTTCCCCTCTCTCTCTCTCTCCTTCCTCTCTCTCCTTTTGCCCCCTTTTTTTCTTTTTCTTTTTTCTCACCTCCTCCCCCTCTCCCCTTTTTATCCCTCCCCCCCCCTCTCTTTTTTTTGTCTCCTCTCTCTTTTCTCCTACCTCATCCTCTCTCTTCGCCCCTTCTCTCTCTCTTTTCTCTGTCCCCCCTCTTCTCTCTCTCTTCCTCTCCCCTCCTCTCTCTTCTCCCCCTTTCTCTCTTCGCTTTTCTCTCCCTTTCCTCTCTCTCTCTTCTCTCTCTCTCTGTCCCTCCTCTCTCTCCTCCCCCCCCTTCCCCCTGCCCCCTCTCTCTCTCTTCTCTCCCCCTCTCTTTTAATTTCTCCCCTCTCGTCTTTCTTTTCCCCCCTTCTCTCTTCTCCTCTCTCTCCCCTTCAATCCTCTCTCTCTCTTCCTCCTCCCCTTACCCCCGCTCTTTTCTCTCTCTCGCCTCTCTCTCTCTCTCTCTTTTCCTCTCTCTGCTTTTCCCCCTCTCTTTTCTCCCCCTCTCCTCTCCTCTCCCCCCCTCCTCTCTCTCCTCTGCCTTCCTCTCCTCTCTCTCTCTCCTCTCCTCCCCCCTCGTCTCTTCTCCCCTTCCTCCTCTCTCTCTTCTCCTCTTCTCTCTCTCTCTCCTCTCGTCTCCATCTCCCCTCTCCCCCTTCCCCTTTTCTCTCTCTCTCCCTAATTCCTCCCCTCTCTTCTCCCTCCTCTCTTTTCCTCTCACTCCCTCCTCTCTCTCCTCCTTTTCTCTCTTTTTTTTCTCTCTCTCCCCCCCTCTCTCCTCTTTCTTCCCCGCCCCTCCCCTCTCTCCCCCGTTCTCTCTCTCTCCCCTCTCTCTCTCTCTTTCCCCTCTCTCTCTCCCCCTTCTCCCCTTTCCCCTCCCCTTTCTCTCTCCCCTCTTCACTCTCTCTCCTTTCTCTACCCCCCCCTCTCTCCCCTCTCCCCTTTTCCTCTCTCTCTGCTTTCTCTCCCTCCTTCTGGGTCCTTCCCTTTTACTTCTCTCTCTCCTCTCTCCCTCCCCTTTTCTCTCTCCTCTCTCATCTCTTCTTTATTCTCTCTCTCTTTTCTCTCTCTCTCGTTTTACTCTCTCTTCCTCCTCTCTCGCTTTTTCCTCCCCTCCCCCTCTCTCTCTCTACTCTCTCCCCCTTCCTCTCTCCCCCTCTCTCTCTCTCCTCCTTTCTCTCATCTCTCTTCTCTTTTCTCTCTCTTTTCTTCTCTCCTCTCTCCTCTCTCTCTCCTACCCCCCTCTCTCTCTTTTTTCCTCTTCTCTCCCCCTCTCTCTTTCCTCTTTTCTCTCTCTTCTCCCCCTCTCTTTCCCCCTTTCTCTTTTCTCATCCCCTTTCCTTCTCTCTCTCTCTTTCTCGTCTCTCTCTTTTCTCTCCCCTTTCCCCTTTTTCTCTCTCCCTTTTTCTCTCTCTCTTTTTCCCCCTCTTTTTTCCCTCCCTCTCTTTCTCTCTCTACCCCCCCTCTCTTTCTCTTCTACCTTTTTCTCTTCTTTTACCTCCTCTCTTCTTTTCCTCCCCTCTCTCTTTTTCTCTCTCCTCTCTCTTTCTCTTTTTTTTCTCTCTCCCCTCTCTCCTCCTCTCCCCTCGCCCCTCTTCCCCTCTCTTTTCTCTTTTCTCCTTCTCTCTCTCCCTCTCCCTCTCTCCTCTCTCTCTCCCCTCCCCCTTCTCTCTCTCCCCCCTTCTACCTCTTCCCCTCTCTCCCCCTCTACCTCTTTTTCTCTCCCCTCTCTCTACCTCCTCCTCTTCTCTCTTTCAAAAAAAAAAAAATTTCCCCCCCCCCTCTCTCTCTCTCTCTCTCTCCTCTCCCCTCGCTCTCCCCTCCCTCTCTCTCTTTCCTCTCTCCTCTCTCTCTCTCTCTCCCCTCTCTCTCTCTCTCTCTCCTCTCTCCTCTCGTTCTCTCTCTCTCTCTCTCTCTCTCTCTCCCTCTATATATATATAAAATATATATTTTTTAATTATTTTAAAATAATATATATTTTATTTTATATATTTTATAGTTCATCTCTCTCTCTCCCCTTATTCTTCCCCTCTCTCTTTCTCCCCCCTTCTCCTCTCTACTCTCTCTCCCCTCTCTCTCCTCCCTCCCCCCCCTCCCTCCCCCCCGCTCTCCTTCTCTTTTCTCCTCTCCTCCTGGGTTCTCTTCTTTTCCCCTCTCGTCCTCTCTCTTTTTATCTATCTATCTATCTTCTCCCCTCTCTCTCTCTCTCTACCCTACCCTTATATATTTTCCTTCTCTTCTCTCTCTCTCTATATCTATCTATCTACCCTACCCTCCTTTTCTCTCTCAAACCCCCTCTCTCTTTCCTATCTCCTCTCTTCTTTTCTTATCTCCCTCTCTCTCTCTATTTTTCTCTCTCTCCTCTATCTCCTCTCTCTCTCTCTACCCTCTCTTCTCTCTTCTCTCTCTCTCTTTTCCCCTCTCTTCTCTCTCTCTCTCTCTCCTCTTTTCGCCCTCTCCTCTCTCTCTCTCTCTCTTCTCCCCTTCCTCTCCCCCTTCCTTTTCTCCCTTTTTTTTTTTCCCTCATTCCCTTCCCCCCTTTCCCCTCCCCCCTCCCCCCCCCTCCCCTTTTAAATTTCCCCCCTTTCTTTCTTTCCCTCCCTTTTCCCTCTTTTTCTCTCTCTTTCCCTTTTCCCTCTCTCCCCTCCCTCCCTCCTTTTTATCTCTCTCCCTCCTTCCTTTAATCACTCTCCCTCCCCTGCCCTCCTCTCACTGTCTGTTTCTCTCTTTCTCACTTCTCACTCACACTTTATTTTTTTAATAAGAGTTTGGTAGTGATGGAACATAAAGATAAAAGCCTAATTAACCTTTGATAATAATTGTTGTTTTTTTTTTTTTTTTTTTTTTTTTTTTTTCCCAGAGTTTTTTTGGGGCTAGAGAAGATCCTCTCTCTACTCCAAGTCTGTAGCAAAATTGGCCGGGGAAATTTTTGGGGAAAAGGGACTTTTGGCTTTTCTTTATATCCCCCAAAGCAAGGCGGCGGTATTGACATAGATCAGCCCCCTTATCTTTCATTTAAAGGTAGGGGCTTTGAAATTTGTATTATGATTACATATAAAGTAAATTGTGTATTGTATTAATCCATATAATCCGGATCATCACTTCACAAAAAAATTTGGCTCGAGGGATGGGAATGACTTGCCACAAGCGGACAAAGCTCTTGGAGTGTAATTTGACTTAGTAGGCATTTAGGAAGGGGGTTTTGCATTACTTCCATCATTAGACAAGTGTGGTATGTACCATCTGTTACCCATGACTAGAAGAGCAGTGGCTCCAGGGAGGATGCAGTTTCCATATTCTGTGCAGGTTAAATTACAGAAAATAGAATATAACAAGAATTATTTAGAATTACACAAATAACAAACTGCTACTTACTGTTATTATTATTGCAATGAGTTATGGACTTTCAGATATGGAATCTTTATCATTTAGATAAATCAAATCAAATTACAAATATAGAATTGGAAAATGACAAAGAAGCTAAAAATGCTTTGGCATTAACAAATAATTAAATTAATATAAGTGTCCGTGTGTGCCTAGCCTGCAACCCACACACTTGTCAGAGTAGCCACTCAAGTAAGCCTAATATCTATATTTTGGGCCACGAGCAGGCAGTGAAACATCCTGATCCAAGGGGTTAATTTTCATGTTTTAAAGAAAGGGGGAAAATATATATTTACTATTCCATGCTAGGTATTTGAACTCCATCCCTATCCAGAACTAGGTAATTGTTAAACCTTATCTCTAATTGAAAATGATTTGTACCATATCAATGGTAATGTGTCAGAGAAAGAATTAGCCATAATGGTGTCAGAGAAAATATTAGCTGTATAGCAAAAGAGTTGCTAATATGATTCCACTTAAGTACTTGAAATCAGGAAAGGTCCTCAGAAGCAAAAAACATTCTCAAAAATCAATTGTATCTGTTGACCTAATCTGTAGGAGGTGTAAATCCCTTTGTTCTTTCAGCCACTTCCCACTTGTACATGCATCTCACATTTCCACTCTCTTAATGACAATTAGATGTTGAGTAATCATTATAAAATAATTTTTTATAATTTTAGTTGTATGTTGAGGCTAAATTGTAAAGAAAAGCTTTAAAAGAACAATATGAAGTTCAAATATGTTCAGGTAATGGTTAAAATTGGATGAGGCTATTGAATGTCATTTTCATCAGAAAATGCTGAACAGTTTGATTTTATGTACAGAGTTAATTATACATATTTGGATAATCAAAATATAGAGGAACAATTTCTGTATGCCGTAAAAAAATGTAAGTTTATGGGTATTTTTAGACCAAGAGTCTTAGGAAAAAAATTGTGTTTGCAAAGTACAAATCCTTTCTCACTTAAAACATAAATTTGACTGTTTTCTAAAATCCTCAGGTAATATTTGTATTTTTGTATTTCAAGAATTATTTCTTGAAAATTAAATTTTTCTTTGCTGCCATTTTTTTATACTTCCATATTTTTAATTTTCTAGTGTAAGTCACGTGAAGTATACCTGCAGTGGGTAGAGCAATTGAAACAACACCGTCTCCACAAACAGCACCAGATTCTTTATAGTAAAGATCAAGTAAAGCTGACTTCACCAACATCACCATCAGATGACTCACCAACAGGTATAGTTTGGATTTTCAAATATTATTATAATAACTTTTTCATTTTCATGAAGAATTTTGTTCATTCTCATATTTCTTTGGCTATTGTATATGATATAGGTGATGACTAGAATAGGAAATAGTAATTCATTGAACTACATAGTAAACTTAGTATTAGTGAAATAGTTGAGTGAACTTGGGATTAAAAAACACGTGTTCTGATGAAAACAGATGTAGTGAAGAAAAGATATAAGTAATATATTTTATAATGATTGTGCATATGTACGTATGTATCTGTGCATGTGGTAGCTGGAAAATTTGTTGCCAGGTAACTTGTTGGGTAGCTTATTATTTTGTGATCTAATGGTAAATGAGCTAAAGGCTTAAAAATTATGAGCAAAAATCTTACTTTAACACACATTGGCTTGCCCAGCATTCACACCATTGAACAAAAGTTATTTGTTGATGGCTTGTTCCCCACAGCCAATGGTAGTAGATTATTCGTTGCCTGGTTATCATTTCACTCTTTTAGCACTAACATTTTGTGGATGGAACATTAGCCACGTTTCAGTTTTTCATTGGAAGGGTTTCAAAATTTTATATACATATTTCCACAAATACATAAAAAATTAATGAGCAAAAAATATAAGAAGCTCCTACATGAAATTTAAGTTACGTTTACTAAAAACTTGATTTCCAGAATATGTATACATGTACAAAAATTCAAAGTTCATATGTACAGTTAGTCTATAGGTATCAGATAAAGCAGTTGTAACAAAATTATTTGTAGTTTCTTATTTTTAAGAATATTACTGTGAAACTTTGAGATACAGTGCTCAAGTGCTATAAGATTTGTTTTCTTTTTCTTTTTTTTTTTTTTTTTTTTTTCTTTTCTTTTTTTTCTTTTTTTCTGATAAGTGGTGATCCCACCCCCAGGACCAATCCCCTTAAATAACATAACATTGGATATTGAATGCATGACAATCTTCTGCCAGTCACCCCAATCACACTTGGTTTGAAATGAAGATGAGATAGCTAACATACAAGACTGATCCTCTCATATATACCAGCCTTGCATTCCGTAGAAAAAAAACATGGAATGCTTTTGTGTGCTACAAAGAATACATTTGAATGGAACAGTCTGTAACCTTACAGTGACACTCGGTTGTAAACATTGGCCCATACAAGCTTTTTGTGTTTTAAAGTTTGTATTTAAACACATTTACTGTGGCTTTTATTTATGCTAATATTTATAACAGTCATCTTATCATATTTTCCATTAATAGTTCAGCAGCTAGGCTTATAAGCCAGGAATCATGCTCTCATGTTTCTTCACATTTAACATCCATTGCTTAGCTGAATATGTAGTCAAATACCAGTCAAGAAGTACCAACTAGGTTTCAGTTGATCTTAAAAGTTCATGTGGCAGAATCCATACCGAAAAATATTCCTTGGTATTCTACATTATGTGTTTGTAAACAGTGCACGCATCATCTGCTAGGTGAACCACCTCACGGGATCATAGTGTTTGTGTGCCACACAAAAAGTACAGTGTTGAGCTACAGGCTGTTCCATTGAAATTGTGTGCTTCATAGTGCTACAAAGTGCCCAAGGGAATGCAGGGCAGGCAATGGTAGTGTATAGCCTGACACTAGTTTTGCCATATGCCTGCAGCCACCCCCAAACTCATGTGGTGTGTGTAATAATTGCACCATATTTCAGAACATCCAATATTTTTCAATTCTCTTTTCATTTTTATTTAAAATGTTACTCTTTTTAGGATTATTTTAAGAATATACATATAGACTATATGCTTGAGTAAACCAAGGGATATCATGGTGCAGTCCACATTGCACCCTTTTATAATGTATTCTTATGGGATATTCTGTATCACTATTCATCAAATCATTATATATCATATTTTTCTGGTCCTCATGAATGACAAAGAATGAGGAGCCCCTGTAGTAAATTTGATGTCACATTACCAATCACAATTGCCCTGCTCAAGTGATGCAATATGGCACAATATTAACTATCAATCACATATTCTGGCATCCACCAGGCCGGGCGACGGGTATGACTTCACAAATCTCTTGGAGGGTTTAGACTCAGGCGGCATTTAGGAAGGGTTAACAATAATGACAACCATGATAACTATAGTAAATAGGCAAATAGGGCCTATGTACTAATAATAACAGTATCAACAAACTGTTGATATCTACCATAGTTTTGACAATAACACTGTTACATATTACTTCTGTTAGTAATATTAAAATTATGTCTAAAAATGTAAAAACAAGGCACTAAAGCCACTGTGTGATATAATTAAGCAACTGATGTTCATGATAAACACTTCTAAAATTCAATGATTTCTGTTATTGCCATACACCTGTCTGTATTTACAAATGTGTGAAAAAAATATCCCCCCCCCCTTTTTTTTCTGTTCTTTCTGTCTTCCCTCCCTCCCTGTAATTTCACATCCTGATGCACAAACAGCCTTAGAAATATGGCAAAACAAAAATTTTAGAAAATAATGATAACTGAATATACCGCAAGGGATGCTGGTATTTGGCATGAGCGGTTGCGCATGCTAGGGTGACGATATAAGCCCCTGGCAACGGGGCCCGGGCCACTATGAATACTACCCATTGGGAAAGGGTTAATGTTCATGTTCATAATTGGCTCCATTTGTTATTTGAGACAGTCTCCTCACCCTATAAGGATGGATCTTTTGTTTGATAAACAGATTGTCATTTGTAATTATTATTATAATTATTTAAGAGTGAATTTATGAGTTAAATTTGCCATGTGTTTGCATACCACTAACTGAGATGTTCATTTGCATTTCAGACTTTATTATGGTCAAATTAAGAGATGCATTATTAATGTAATTTGTTAGTTTGTCTTTTTTATATATAAAACAGCAAATAATTAAGCATTATAGTTACTCTGTTGAAATAGACCAATATAATGCATATGTATGATTATTTTTTCTTATTTATTAGATAATTTGTTTTACCATATTACATTAATGAGAATATAATTTTTACATTTTTTCTTGTATTAGATCCTTTAGTGCCTGGTGGACGAACATCCCTGTCTGGTTCCTTACCTGGCTCGCATCCTGGAACAATGGGTCGTGAAGGCAAGTCCAACACTGGCACCACATTGACTGGGGCTGCTGCGGGTGGGTATTCAGCTTGCTTTTAATTTTGTTATGCACCCACAGTAGTTGTGTGCATACTGTCGTGCCACAGTACAACAGTCCTTTTTACCGTATGTATGTTAATTATCAACTCCATAAGTCAAGGTATATGAGGATGGAATGGTTTTCTCTCTCTCTCTCTTTCCCTCCTCTCTCTCTCTCTCTCTCTCTTCTCTCTCTCTCTCTCTCTCTCTCTCTCTCTCTCACTCTCACTCTCACTCTCACTCTCACTCTCACTCCTTCCCCTCACACAAATTGGTGTCTTGCAAAAAAGCTGTTTAGAAAGGTCACAAATTATACCTCTAGCCATACATGCATGCCATGAGTGCATTAATTCAAGTGGCAGATATATGAATCAATGCTTATGGATTTTGGATTCTGCAAGGAAATACTGCATGTTATTAATATAAATTAAAAGTATAGATTTTATTAATATTATCATGATGGTTAACATATAGATTGTCCTTGAATTTCTCTCTCTCATTATCTCTCTGCATACTAACTCTGCATGCTAACTCTTGTCCCCCAGTCCTCTGGGGTTAAGGGGTAGCTGTAATGAGGAAGGTTTGCCAGCCAGCCTCCCAAGATAATTCCATTAGTAAGGGTTACCAACCCTCCCTCTCAAAAAATGCAGCAGGCTGTGGTTCCTGTTGGGAGGGCTACCAACAAGATTCAATAAGGGCAGGGTCGTCTGCCTCACTTGTATCTTGATCACTGCCAACCTAGTAACTGGCCTGTAGGCACTGCAAAGGGGAAAACCATAGATGGATGAGAGGCCCTGCAGGCCACTGCCTTCTTTTGTCTAGGGCAATGTTGGGAAGGGTTAAACACTGATAAAAAGATACCCTGTTGCAATAACACAACAGTTTCTTTTGCATTATGCAGTAAATATATATAAAATTTTGAGCTATAGCTATTCTATGAAATCAAAAAATTTGGTATGCCTATGGGCAGTCTCACAGATTGTCTGATATGAATATTGTTATTTGTTTGAAAGTACTATCCAATACCTTGAACCTGTAGATCTCTGAATTTTCACTTTCCCTTTTTACGCATTGGTATAAAATGGTCCCTAAAAAAGGTGTATTTTTGATTGAGGATATCTGGCAGCTATTACCAGTGCTCCAATTCCCATGACTGGACATGGTAGACCACACTTATGTTAGCACTTGCTGGAGAATCTTCTGGAATTGCAGGGTTTACTGGACTGCCAAGTTTTGTGGTACAAACCATAGACTGGTCATGGCTATCCTAAGGGTTCACTTTAACCCCACCCCCCCTCTCCCCACTCCATCTGCTCAGTGTCCACTTTAGATTATTTACTGGACAGAATGAGGGAAGGGGATGTACAACTTGACATACCCAATAGCATTGTAGAGTACATTCAAGTGTAAAATGTTTGATCAAATGGAGACCCTGGACTTGGTACATAGGGCTTGGACACTGTTAAGAAGGAACAATAATTGCATATTGCTCAGGAGATGGACACACACACACAATATATCTGTGTGTGCACATGTAAAATAATCCCCTTTCATTATCCAAAATAAAGGATGTTGGTTAAGTATAATAATTTATTTGTTCACTTTTAGGTCATGCCATTGTATTTAAATAATACACTGAAAAAATGAGCCTTTAATCAAATAACCTGTTCTCCCCAGTACCAATGAGATTTTGTCATTATGCCATTTATTCACATTTAACAATTTTGCATTTAGTTTTAGTTTTAGTTTTTTTTTTAAGGTACCAATTACTCTCAAAATGCAAGGCTTTACTATATGCAGAAAGGTGTCTGATGCTAATAATTGCAAAAACACAGCTGTATGATTGGCTAAGGGAGAAGAACTCCTTACTTGGTTACTTGGTGTAAGTTTAAGCAACAACCCTATTAGTAGCTCATGCCAGGGCCATCATGTAAATACATAGATTTTATGATAAAATCAATGAAAAAAATCCCATGAAAAAAGATCTTGCACAATTGTGATGAATATATGGATAGCCACAATCATAATAATTAACACAATAATTAAAACTACAGGATAAAGTCAACATATTCCATATCCACCTTATGGATAACATTCAGATGAGTTCATGGTATCATATTTTTTTTTGTTTCTAAATTTGTGCATGAATAATCTAGGAGGGATATTAATAAAAACTATATAGGTAAATAAACTGAAAGGACACTGTTCAAATGAAATCATTTCAATGAACATTCGGGATGAAACCACTTTTTCTTAACTGCTGCCTTTTATAAACTTTATGATTGTTTTGTCACTTCAATATTACATGTTATCTTTTTGTCAATTTTGTGAATCAAGCCTATTTCACTAAAGATTCTGTTAGGTTATTTGATATTCAAAGCCAAGAAAATCCTATTTTTTAAGAAAAAATTATGCATTTTCTGCTTGGATATCTAGCTGTGTTTGAAGTATTTATTTATAATGCCTCATCATCTACAACGTGATTCTAGAGCATGTATGTTTGTATTATTTGATAGAAATAAAAGTGATGTTGCCTGTCCTGCTTTAAAAGTTTAGATATGTGCTTCAGCATGAGTTGAGTGGATTTGTTAATACCCTGTGGCATATTCTCAAAACAGGAGAGCAACAAAGCTGTCATATCTGCAATAGAAAGCATATGTAAAAGAAGCAAAATTTTGACAATTTCACAGTGTACCTCTTTAGCCAAAAACAGCATCAGTGTTTTGTACAGTAAATTTGTCTAATTATAATAGCTCTTGTCTTTTCCAGGGGCAGGAACCCTTCGATCATGGCTAGTAGACAGCTCTGGATTGGATCAGTTAACAAAGGATATGACTACCACACAACACCATGTGCAGCAGCTAGTCAGACTCCTTGATAATATTGAACACCAAGATGACATGAGTGTGAGTATGGAATACTAGTATATAAGTGCACACAAACAAGCACATGCATGTATGCACACACACATGCACACACACACACATAGGCATGCACACATGCATACACAGGCATGTACACATGCATACACAAGTTTAAACATACACAGACAGGGACATGCATGCACACACGCACACCCACACACATGCACACACACATATACAGGCACAAAAACACACACAGGCACATACACAGGCACACACTCACACACACACACACACAGAGGCACACACACACACATACAGAGGCACACACACATGCACAGAGTCATACACACTCACAGAGCACACACACACCAGAGGCACACACACACAGGTGCACACACACACACAGGCACACACACACACTCAGGCGCACACGCACACACATAGGCATGTACACATGCATACACAGCTGTAAACACACACATGCATACACACATGCACACACACAGGGACATGCACGCACACACAGGGTCACATGCGCAAAGGGACATACATAAAACAGGTGTACACAAACTCAGGCATACACATATGCACACACACAGGGACATGCACACACACATACACACAGTGTCACACACACATGCACAGTGATATGCATACACACACACACAAAAACAGACAACCACACACACCCACAGGCACACACACCTACTGGCACAACATACCCACAGGCACACACCCACAGGCACACACACACAAATAGCATGCACACACACACACTGGCACACACACAGGCACACACAAACACAGGCACACACACACACACAGACACAAGGCACACACACACACAGACCACAAAACACTGGCACACACTCAGGCATACTCACATACACGGGCACACAGTACACACACTCAGGCACACACACGTACACACACTCAGGCACACACGCATACACACACTCAGGCACACACACACAGGCATGTACACATGCATACACAGGTGTACACACAACCATACACACATGCACACACAGAGACACACAGAGGTACACACACACAAAGGAACACACACACAAAGGAACACACACAAACGCAGGCACACACACGTACACACACTCAGGCACACACCCCGTACACACACTCAGGCACACACACATACACACACACAGGCATGTACACATGCACACACACACAGGGACATGCACGCACACAAGGTCACACACACGCGCACAGGGACATGCATACACACACACACACACACAGGCACACACACATACATGCACAGGAACACACATGCATGGGCACATACATGCACAGGCACACACACACACTCAGTTATACACACACTCAGGCACACACGCACGGTCACAGACACACATGCGCACAGGCACACACTCAAGAACACACAGGGACATACACTCAGAAATACACACTCAGGTATACACACACACTCAGGCACACACACACAGGTACTCACACACAAGGGCACACACATGCATACATACACACTCAGTGACACACACACGCAGGCACACATGCACACACACACACAGGCATGTACACATGCATACACAGGTGTACACACACACAGGGACACGCACACACACAGGGTCACACACGCGCACAGGGACATGCATGTATAGGTGTACACACACAGGCATACACACATGCACACACACACAAGGTCACACATGTGCACAGGGATATGCATACACATGTACACACACACACAACACACAAACACAGGCACATACACAGACTCAGGCATACACACACACACAGGCATGTACACATGCATACACAGGTTTACACACATGCACACATACAGGACATGCATACACACACGCAACACACTCAGGCATACATACACTCAGCACACAAATACAGGCATACACACACACAGGCACACACACACGCATACACACACACTCAGGCACACATGCACACACACTCGGGCACACACACACAGGTGTGTATATATGCATACACAGGTGTACACACAGCCATGTACACATGCATGTACACATGCATACACAGGTAGGTGTACACAAAACAGGGTCATGCATGCACACACAGGGTCACACACACACACAGGACATGCATACACCGGTTGTACACATGCACAAGCATACACGCATGCACACACATACACTCAGGAACACACAGGAATGTACACATGCATAGACAGGTGTACACATAGGGACATGCATGCACACAGGGTTACACACGTGCACAGGGACATGCATACACACACGTACGCACAGGCACAAACACACACGCACAGGCACACACACAGGCGCACACACACAATCAGGAAAACACTCAGGCATACACTCACACTCAGGAACACATACACACACTCAGCCACACATGCACACACTCAGGCACACATACACACACTCAGCCACACATGCACACACTCAGGCACACACACACACAGGGACATGCACACACACAAAAGGCACACACACATGCACACAGGGACATTGCAAGTAGAACGAAGGGAGTACAAGAAAAACATGAATATGCCGAAGGCATATTCATGTGTGCATACACAGGTGTATACACACACAGGCATGCACACATTGACATGCATGCACACACAGGGTCACACACACGTTCACAGGGACATGCATACACACATGCACAGAGGGACATGCATGCACACATAGAGTCATGCACACGTCCACAGGGACACACTCAGGCACATACACACAAGGAACACACATACAACTCAGGCACACACACACAAGGAACACACACATACAGGCACACACACATAGGTACATACACATTCAGACACACTCAGGCACACACACACACACAGGCATGCACACATGCTCACACAGGACATGCATGCACACACAGTCACACAGGGACACATGCACACACCACACACACCCCACACACACACACACAACACACCCCATAGGCACATATGTACACACATGCATGCACTCACACCAGTCACAAATACACAGGCATACACACATAGAGGCATACACACATGCACACACACACGCACACACACCATCACAATGCACACACACACGCACACACACCAACACATGCACACACACACAGGCATACACACCCATACACGTACACACCTACACAAATACACAGGCATTTTACATACACAGGGACAGTATGCACACACACATGCATGCATCACATGCACACACACAAATACACAGGCATACACACACAGAGGTATCAACACACACATGCATGCACTTACAAACATGCATGAAACATACACATGCACATACACACATGCACTCACAGACACATGCACATACACACATACACTACACACACAGTACAAAACACATACACACACACTTTGCACACACACATACATACTTGCACACACATACACACATGCACACACATATACACATGCAACACACATATTACACATGCACATACACACAGGCATACGCAGCACACACAGTGTTCCCATGATAGCAACTGCCTCTGCTGTTGTGAGGAGGCGTTGTCTGTTACCCTAGGGTTTTTTGTGGCATCCCTTGCTGCGAAGTCGGCGCCTGCAGGGGGGTCAAGGGATCGAAGATCCATCCGGTAATATGTTTGCTGCCAGGAGGGGTGATGGTTGCAATGACCTTTTGGGTTCCGCCTTTAGGCTAGGCGTTTTTAATATTTATTCTTTTTGCTTGCCAGTCTCATGGGCCGAGAACTCTATCGAGGTTGTGCCTACGGCGGAGCTTCGACAAAGTCAGGGTGGGGAGAGTCCATGCCTTGGCCAGTAGCGGTTCTTGAGCTGATGGCGTATTAGCACCCTGGCTGGTGAGACAGCCAGTTGTTGCAAACAGCTCGTTATCTTGTTTAGGCGTCTGACTATTTTAGTCTTAGGCTTGGTTCCTGGGAGCCTGGATGACCTTTGATAAGAATTTTGCGCCCCTTAGATCAATTCGTGAGGCCAAGGGGAGAAGGTTTGCCTCCACTAGGAGGGTTTAGGACCCTTGCCCACCTTGGGGCACCCAAGTACTCTGTGTCTGGCCCCTATGGTCTTCCCACTCATTGCTCTCATGACAGACAGTCTTGATTTTGTTCGGTCACCCAGGTACTGGACCTCCTTCTGGAGAGGTAGAGGTAGTCCTAAAACCAACTCCAAGGGCCATTCCCTGGATTTCATATTGAACTCCTGTCTCAGAAACCATGGCTTTGGATTTGGCTGGCAGAGATCTTTGTCTGTCCTGCAACACTCCTCGGGTACGAGGTCCAGTCAACGCTGGGCTTTGTTTAGGCAGTACGGTCCCGTGGAGAGATAGCAAGATCGTATGCATAGATGATCTTGCACCCCATCATAAACAATAACCCGGGATGCTTTATGTTTGAGCAGCGTGGACCTCTCCACCATCCTCCACCATGCCTCATGTTTGAGCGGCCGTGGTCACAGCATGATACTTAATTGTAGTTTTCCTGTTGTGATGCTCTTGGAGTGAGTACGTGGTAGGGTCCCCAGTTCTTTTCCACGGAGAGTACCCGTGTTACCTTTTAGGTAATCATTTTCTCTATTTACCCGGGCTTGGGACCAGCACTGACTTGGGCTGGCTTGGCCACCCAGTCTTGCACCCCACGGGGAGGTTTATGTTGAGGATACAGGACATTAATGTGTTAAAGAGGGCTGGACTGAAACCCCCACCCTGTGGCGTTCCATTCTCTAGTGGCATGTGCTGTGATAGGTGACCTTGGAATTTGACTGGCTGTTCTATTCGTAAAGTAGTCACCTATCCAAGCCAAGAGCTTACCTCTGATTCCTTTTTGGATCAGGCTTTCCTGAATGGCAAGAGGACTTGCCAATTCAAAAGCCTTCTCCAGGTCAAGGAATACTGCCACAGATGTGGCCGTGCTTATTGTGCTCAAGAGCGTGGCTATGCTGTGTGCTGTGCTCATGCCCCTGGCGAAACCCGTGGAGATGTTCATGTGGGGGTCCCATTTTCCATCGGAGCCAGTTCAGTACCATCCTCGCGGCAGTCTTGGCCAGACAGCTGAGGAGAGAGATGGGGCGGTACTTCCCCGGTTCCTTTGGTTTAAGGATGGGAACTATGGTAGCCCTCTTCCAACTCTGGGGTAGAGTGGAAGTTTCCCAGGACTTGTTGATGAGTTGCTTGCAGCTCACTTACTAGTCCCAGGTGGGAAATGATGGGGTACGAGATCCTGTCAGAGCCCGGGGCTGTGTTACAACTGGCTTTATATGCATTTCTTAGTTCCCTCAGAGAAAAGATAACGTCTGAGTTATCGGTGCATCGGCTATTGCGGAGCAGGGAATTGTTGCTTTGACAAGGGTGATCAGGCCACTTTTGCCATCAGCACGTGGCAGCATAAAGACATGTTACCCGGAGAAGCGAAAAGGTTCCACTGTTAATGTCTCCTGGAGCTTGACAATGTCAATGCTCCTTGATCGCACTATTGCGTGGAGGATGGCACTCCTTGTGCAGAAGCCATAGATGTGCCACTGCAGAATACTTAGATTGTGTGCCATGATGTTACTAGTTGATAGTTACATCAGAGACATCGTCGTATTCGGATTGACAGTCTTCGGAGTCTGACAACTCCATTGTGAGGTTGTTTGAGGGGTCTCCTTCGGCTGTCAGGCTATCCCTGGGTCCACTGGGGGGTGGAGAGCCTTTGGTAGCTCTGACTTTAAGTGTTTGGGCTTTTCTCTAGCCAGGCTGTTTTTGTGCATTGTTGTTCACTGGCCTTGCCTGGGCAGGGTCAGCTTGTTCTGATTCAGTTTCTGGCACTGAATCAGCCTGGCTAGGCTCTGCCTGTGCGGGCATGGTCTGTGTTGGAGTGGGGAGGGGAGTCTCTACCTGGGGTGAGGGAGAGGATGGGGCTGTTTTGGCCCTTTCCATCTTCCTTCCCTTTATGGTTGTGACAGTCTTGGTCAATGCCGTCATGGCGACCTCGACTGCCTTATCCGCCTCTTCCTTCGTCTTTGCCAAGGATGTTGCCACTGCTGTGACTACAGCAGTCAGCAGGATCGACATGTCCCCCTCATCGAAGAGCATGTCTTCTGCTTCTGGGGAGGAACCTTTCTTCCTGTGGTTCTTCTGCACTTGTTTTATTTTGGGGAACTCCTGTTTGTCGGAGATCTCCGGTTTCGGCTGGGGGGCAGCTTCCTTCCTCTTAGGAGGTCGGCAGGCCTTTTCGCTTTTGTTCTTCCCCCAGACATAGGTGCCTGGGGGGGCAGGAACAAAGTCTTAGCAACCTCTTGCCGCTTGAGGGCCGCCTCTTTCCTGACAGAGCAAGCCAGGCTCCAGGCGTGATGCCTCTCGGCACAGTTAGGACATTTGGCTGTTGTGTCCTTTTCCTCTTTGTATGCCTTAATGCACACCTCGGTGTTGTGTGCCTTGCTACAGACACCACATTTTGGCTTGGCTGTGCAGTTAGCCTGGGTGTGTCCATACTTCTGGCACTTGAAACACCGCAGTGGATCAGGCACATATGTACATAGGTTGTAGGTACCCCAGTTACCCAGATCAAGAGTAGAGGTTGGGGTACCTTTCATGGTCACCAGGACTTGCCTGGTTGGAGTCTTCCCCTTCGACAATCGGGAAGCCTCCACGACCTGTGGGTGTGATGCGATCACCTCCACATCATACGAGACTGAGAAGCCAAGTAGCACCATCTTGACCCTCTTTTCCTCGGGATTCAGTGGCGAGAGGCTCACTTTCCTCCCATCTTTTAGCTCCTTTGTTTCCTGCAGGAAACAAAGGGTAGCTTGATCTTTGGGCATGATTATCATGCCCTGATCTCACGCAACCCATATTGACAACGGGATTTTGCGTTGGCTCTCCAATGCCCTTACCATTTGGTAGGCATTGTCGAAGCCTTCGGGTTTAACAGGTACCTTGAACTGCGGGAAACGCCTTGGGGGTCCAGACTCTCCCTCAGAGTCGGTCTCCGGCCTCGGCCGTTTCGGTCCGCCCTTTCGGCTTTGGGGCTTGCTCGTGGGGGCACCAGCTGTTTCGGCTGGTTCAGCTGGTGCTCCCAATTCAGTCAGTGGGGTCGTCTGAGGGGTGCTCAGAGACCTTCCTGGCCGGGGTGCTGGCCTGGAGGGGCCAGCACAAGAGTCCATCTGTTGGACAATCTGGTGGACAGACATATTCTGACATGGTTTTTCTGTCTTGTCCACCATCTTGGCAGCAGGCATGACAGTGTCATCCTGTGCTCGGGGTTTTCTTTTGCCACCCGGAGGCACTTTTATGGCTTCATGGTGGCTGCTGTGGTCTGGGCCTTGCACGGGTTGTGAACATTAGGATCTGTCTGTGGGGTGTTTTTTGTTTGATTTTCCATGTAATTGGACAGTGCTTCATCCACTCACGCCCCCACCCACCAAGGAGTCCAACAGGGGGAAGCTGAGTGTTAGAGCCAGTGTCTAACAGCAACAGGGGTAATGAGTGGATATACGCTGCCAATTAGCCGTTGCAGCGGTGCTCACGGACCAGTGTGAGTACCAACGGCAGCATAACTGCTTGACCCTAGCCTCCTGAGGGAGACCAGCCGATTGACCTGACCGGGCCTGGATCAGGCCGCCTGTCTTGCGATTACTCTGGACCTTCGCCAATGTTTACCTCACTCTGTGATGCGGGATTAGGTCCTTCCCGATTGGCTCGTACGCCTCATGGGGAACGAGGGTATCGGGCCTACACATCAAAAATTCAGCAGTTGTCCTGTGACATTTGACTTGTGTGCTCCCTTCCGCCATGTGACCTCGCCTGCTCCGCTGGATCCTCTCTCTCCCCCACGCTCCTGATTGTACATATCTGGTTATGTGTAATGTCGTGTAGTGTAATTAGTGCCTTTATTAGTAAACCTTTCCTTATGTTTCTCTGGTGTTTTTCCGTTGACTTTAACCGCTCTGATTCCTTCGTCTTTTCTACAAGTCGAACCCTGACACACATACACAGGGACATACACGCACACACACAGGGACATGCACGCACACACACAGGGACATGCATGCACACACACGCATGCACTCACATGCACACGCACAAATACACAAGCATGCACACACACAGCCACACATACTAACACACACACACACACACACACACACACACACACACACACACACACACACACACACACACACACACACACACACACACACACACACAAGGTGTGAAGATAATAGCTCCTGATTCCCTTGCCTTTGAGTGACTGATACTATGAATAGCCTACTTACAGTGAGAAGATGTCTTGACAAGTACTCTAGATATAAAAGACCGCAGGGCAAAGATTTAAACTTGTATGCAACTTAGATGCTAGGATTTTCTTAAATGTAATGCAGTATTTGCATATAAATGGAATGCTCATTTAGCACTAATATTTTTGAAGTTCATCTTTGTTATTTATGACCAATTTAGAAATTGGCTTCCTCTTTTTTACATGGATTTGATTATTTACTGAGAAAAATATGATTTCACCCCAGAAATTCTTTGATTTATTTAAAAATAACAATAAAAGAAATAAATTACCTTTATGACCCCCAAAGTTTGCAATTGTTCTGAGTTGCATTCCCACAGGAGTAAAAGAAAGTCCACAGATCAAAATGAACAAGCTATTCACTCCATATTTTTTACTAGGATATATCTAATATGTTTTACTATATTTATGTATTTGTTTATTGAAATTTATTGTTTTTAATATATTTTTCACTCACTTTCAGATAAAGAATTAGTTGAAATAATATTCTCATCAATAATCCAGCAACTTTTGATTTGTCTGGCAGGTTGTGTGCTTTCTAACCCTGCATTTTACTCCAGACAATATTATCAATTGTTACTGCATGAAAACTCTAAATACAAGATTCAAATAATGGAAGTTTTTCTCATTAAAAAATTTAATTATCTGAAGCTAAAGGACTCCTATCTTTATTTTGTTTCTTTTCATTGTTTTTGATAATATGCTTCCTCACGTGCAAGTGTTTTGAAATAGATAATGTCAGTCTTGCAATACCATACCATAAAATACTGCTAAAAGGTATATAAACAATCATGTAATATTAATGTTCAATTAAGAATGCTATTTGAAAACAAAAAGGATAATGCTCTATTAAAGCACTGGAAAAACTAGATTTTGAATACAAAGAAGTCATGATAAAGTATAATATTTTATATTCTTAAAAATATGTGTAAGTGTATAATAATATTGGCCTTGGTTATTTTTATCATCAGCATGGTGAGCCTGCAACTCCATCAACCAAGTCCAGAAGAAAGTTCCGTTTGCGTAAACACAAGTCAAGCAAGTCCACTGGTGGAGAGATAGCCATCAACACAAGCCCAGGGAAGGGCACTCCAGACCAGGTTGATGCTGTTATGCCCTCATTAGTAGGTGTTAATAAACTTGTTGCTCTGTTTTGAATAGATAATGACTCATAGAAGAAACAACAGTAGGAGATGAATAGTTTCTTGCTAGATAAAGGACAGTTGAAAAGCACAGAAGGATATATATAGATAGTAGCTAAAGTACAGGCCAGTAGTAACATTAGCCTACTGGACAATTTCTCAGTGAATGTTTAATTTTATATGATTGTATATTACAAAACTATTTCTATACCACATTCTTTAAGTTGGATAGCATTTTTTCTTGGTACTTTGTTTATAAGATGAAAAATCAGGGGTTTAGGAGTTATGGAGAGCATTTTCCAAAACCACTGCCAATTCCCCAAGTTTCTTGATTCAGGAAAGAGCATACTCTTTATGTGCCTTCACTCAACAAGCTGCTGCTCCTCATCCAAAATAATATAATAATAAAATAATTTAAGCACTTTACTGTTGCAGAAGGATAGTAATTTACATAGACATCTTGATAATGATATACAGATTAGTATAATTTGGCTAAGCTCTGTAAAGAATAGTTATTATGCTACACCAGGGAAGTTTTCATACCTGCACTGATTGATTGAACTCTTACCTTTGATGTATGCTTTATGTGCAGCACCAATAAAGAGGGAATGGAAAGGGGGTATGCATCTTTAGTTTTAATGTTATTTTTAGCTTTTGTTAATTTTATTCATAAATTCACATTTTCATAAAATAAAAAAAAAATGGTAATAGTAATTAAATAGTTACTTTTTAGTAAGAAATTGAGATATAATGAATTCTATGTACAGAATGACCCTCCTTTTGTGCCATTGCCCAAGGAAACCCATATTATGTGACCCCTATCTTAGGCCCAATTCGGATTCATCAGTTTTTTACTTTCTGTTATACAGTACAATGCAGTACTTTCAAGTAGCCAGTGGCATCAATAACATCTTTTACATGTGTTGAGCACTGAAAATATGTCCATAGCTGCCTTGGTCGCTACATTACCCATTTGAACTCGTATTGGTTGATTCCCATACATGGTATGAAAAATGCATAGGATATTAAGGCCCATATCCGATGTATCATTTTTTTTTCCCTGATGCTATGCTTTCAAGTAATACTGTTAGGAAGCCTACAGTGCCCTTTTCAATGCATTTTCTCATACATGAATGACATAAATTTATGCATCTGAAGAACCTTTATTTGATGAATGACATTTGTAAATGATATTGAAAATCAGTGCTTCTGAAACGGGGCTTATGATTTTATCAGATGATCTTCCCTCTCTCTCTCTCTCTCTCTCTCTCTCTCTCTCTCTCTCTCTTTTTTTAACTAATAAGAAGCAGATTTATAGTATAATGGAATTTTATTTCTTTATCATATTTTATTTCTTCCTAGCACCCTTATTGGTTTTGGAGTGAAATGGTATGTACATGTGATTTGACATGTCCATTATGATTTGATGAATGTAATAGTAGATAATTTTTTCTTTGTACATATGAGAGCTGGTGGGGGGCACATGTACACATGTTCCATAATACATGAGCTACTAATATCTGCATTTCCAGATATTAAAATTGTGGAAGTTGAAGCATCTTACCTTGGCAACTTATTCCAAGTTGGAATTTCAAGACAATTTTCTCTAAGTGAGACATGTCACTTGTTAAGAAATGCATGTGTCAGTCTTATCAATTGCATGTCTTTCAACAAATTTTATTCTACCCAGGAAACAATCTCTGACCATCCACACAAGCCTACTGGAGAAACAGAAAACATTCTCAAATACAAGCTGGACAAGAATCCACTACAAAGTGAAAAATTTATTCTCCCTTAAAAACAACTTGCACCATACCATAAAAGTTTGGTTGCTGTAAGAGTTGAATGAACTTGATCAGATAACAGCAACAAACCCTTTGCTTATTGTGGCAATGGAGGGGAAATGCATAGTTCTCACGAAGAAAAATGAACAATGGACTAGTTCATATTTTGTCTGGATGATAAGAAGGAATTTTAGTCAGAATGAAGAAAGTGTAAGATGTTACTAAATACAAAGGAGCAGCCAATGTACTATTACTGCACACTGTCATCAAGAGCACAAGTAGCAGAGAAGATATTTTCCTTCCAGTAATTTGTATAATTTGAAAAAAATATTAAAGGCAGAGGGATTGCGGCATATATATATATATATATATATATATATATATATATATATATATATATATATATATATATATATATATGTATGTATATATATTTATGTGTATATGTAAATATATAGACATTTATGCATATACATATATATACATAAATATATATGCACATGAAGATTTGAAGATAACAGGCAATGAGCGATAATGAACAATCAGAGTGGTTGTGGAAAATGTGAAGGAGTTCACATATTTATACATACATACATATATATATATATATATATATATATAATATATATATATATATATATATATATATATATTATATATATATATATTACTATATATATATATATATATACTATATATATATATATATATATATATATATATATATATATATATATATATATATATATATAATATATATATATATATATATATATATATATATATATATATATATATATATATATATAGGCCGCGGTGGCTGAGTGGTTAGAGCATCGGACTCAAGACTATCACGACGGCAATCTGAGTTCAAGGGTTCGTTCACCAGCCGGCGTGTTGTTCCCTTGGGCAAGGAACTTCACCTCGATTGCCTACCATAGCCACTGGGTGGGCAAGCCAGCCCAAGTCAGTGCTGGTCCCAAGCCCGGATAAAATAGAGAGAATGATTACCTAAAAGGTAAACACCGGCACTCTCCGTGGAAAGGAACTGGGGACCCTGCCACATACTCACTCCAAGAGTATCATGCTGTGACCATTAAGGCCGCAATGGCCGAGTGGTTAGAGCATCGGACTTAAGACTGGCACAACAACAATCTGAGTTCGAGGGTTCGAGTTACCGGCCGGCATGTTGTTCCCTTGGGCAATGAACTTCACCTCGATTGCTTACCTAGCCACTGGGTGGCCAAGCCAGCCCAAGTCAGTGCTGGTCCCAAGCCCGGATAAGATAGAGAGAATGATTACCTAAAAGGTAACACCGGCATTCTCTGTGGAAAGGAACTGGGGACCCTACCATGTACTCACTCCAAGAGCATCGCAACATGAAAACTACAATTAAGTATCATGCTGTGACCACGGCGGCTCATACATTAAAAAAATATACACATATATATATATATGTATGTGTATATATATTTATGCATATGATAGGAAACAGAGGAAGAGGCAAACCGAAGACAAGACTGAGCGACAAC
This sequence comes from Penaeus monodon, assembly GCF_015228065.2. Lineage (NCBI taxonomy): Eukaryota > Metazoa > Arthropoda > Malacostraca > Decapoda > Penaeidae > Penaeus > Penaeus monodon. The sequence continues at coordinate 29,655,469 of NC_051390.1, forward strand.
ATCAAAGATGTTTGCGGGCTGTCGATGGTACAAGTAGAAAGAAAAGCGCAAGATCGAGTTGAGTGGTGAAGGATGGTGGAGAGGTCCACGAAGATAACCGGCAGTGAGCGATGATGAACATGTTACAATAAATGGAGTGGTTGTGGAAAATGTGAAAGAGTTCACTTATCTTGGAGCTGTTTTAACTAATACATATGATGATTCACCGGAGATAAAAAGAATTACCATTGCCAAAAATGCCACAGTTGCTCTCAATAACATCTCGAAAGACTGAAGCATTACCTTACGGACAAAGCTGAGGTTATTGAACTCATTCATTTTCCCAATTGCATCATATGGTTCTGAGTGTTGGGTGCTGAAGAAGATAGACAAGAAAAGGGTCAATAGTTTTGAACTGTGGTGTTACAGACGAGTACTACGTATTAACTGGACAGAAAAGAAAATGAATGATGAAGTGCTGAGAAAAATGAATTGTAAAGACCAGCCGGTTGGACATCTTGAACAAAAGGAAACTAAAGTTTATCGGTCATGTGATAAGTGAAAGTATTGAGAAAAACTTACTGACAGGGATGGTGATAGGAAACAGAAGAAGAGGCAAACCGTAGACAAGACTGAGCGACAACATCAAAGACGGGCTGACGATGATACAAGTGGAAAGAAAAGCGCAAGATCGAGTTGAGTGGCGAAGGATGGTGGAGAGGTCCACGGCTGCTCAAACATCAGCATACCATTATTGATGATATATATATATAATATGCACACACTCACTTTCACTTTCTTTTTTTGTTGGATTTCTTGGCTATCAGACAGCGGCATGTGGCCAAGGTTATTAAGCCAATGGATCCTATTTATTCTATCAATCTATGTAAGGTCATAAAGTTTTGTCTCCCTTAGAAAAGTGATTACTTTACTTATTATTTTTTCATTATTTGACAAAAGATTGGGTGTTGTAAAATCCATATTTTTCATTCTTAGGAAGTTTTGGAGTGGTTTTCTTTTGCTATTATAATTTGGGACATTGTTAATATATGGTGAGGGTAGTGTTACAAAGGGGGCATTGTGGAGGAAACCTTTTTTCTATATAGGGAGTGAAGTGTGTCATTCTTGTTGCGTTTGACCCTAAGGCAGGCCAACACCACCTACTCCCTTCTTTCTTTTCTGTGGGCTGTCCCCCACAGCTCTATTGAAGGATTGATTTTGTGGTTTATTTGTAGGTAGGTCCACTCATTTGCCACAGGAGATGTATTTTTGTTTTTATAAGAGACACAAAACACCTGAGATCTGTACGAACTATGGTAGTGTCCAGATCACCAGTTGACCTGGCTAATTTGTCAGCCTGTTCATTGCCATGGATTCCAGAGTGGCCTGGTACCCATACTAGCTTGATTGATTTATTGGCACCATGTAACTTACGAATAATATTACCCAGTAATTAATTTTTAGTGGTTTCTAATGATTTAATGGCTTTAAGTGAACTTAATGAATCAGAAAAAATGACTATTCTATCATGGGTCAGTGATAGTGCAAAATCAATAGCTTTGTCAATGGCAAAAAGTTCAGCACTCATCTGTCTTGGAGCCGTTGGTATATATATGAAAAAAAGGGAGATGTTTAACAAGGATCTCTCTGAACCTCTGGTGTACCTCCACCTCCAGTGCCATGGCCTTGGCTGATGGAAGCCAGGCTTCCATGATAGAAAAATTGGGGGTTTCCCATGGCGCTATATTTGACTGAACCAGGGTATGTATGGTAGAGAGATCTATACCGACTTTCTCAACGAGGTCATGGAGTCTCGTGGCAAAGGGCCTAGTGCCTCCATTGCCATTAGGATGGCACGGGTCTAGAGCCACTTTTGCAGCATAGCTCAGGGCTAATTGGCAGCGTCTGAGTCAGAGGGGAAGTACTCCTGACTCCACCTCAAGACGCTCAATCCGAGTATATTTTAGGGCTCCAACACACACACGCAAACAAGCATTCTGCATAGCATCCAAACCTTTCAAACTTGTTCTCGATGCTGAGCCATACACGATTGACCCATAATCTACTTTAGACTTAATCAGGGCTTTATATATCATTAACATCAGCTCCCCGTTTATTACCAGCAATGCACTTTAATAAATTTAGTGCTCTTTGACATTTATTTAACTGACCAATGTGGTCTTTCCAATTGAGTCTACTATCAAACGTAGCCCAAGAAACTTTGCAGAATTTTGAATTGGTATTGGGTGGTTGTCTAGAGTTAGCCTGATGTTCGGCTTCCTTCTATGTGAAAATATTACCCCAATACTCTTTCTAATGGAAAACTTAAAACCCCACTGGAGGCCCCAGTTATGAATCATATCCAGTGCCAATTGGATGTGATTTGCTGAGAATTCTGCATTATTGCTGGAGTGCCATAATGCACAAGCATCAGCGTACAGTTAGTATTTAAGATTCCGAGGAGGAGCTGGTAAGATGCCATTAATCATGCATAAAAATAATGTTGGTGACAAGACACTTCCTTGTGGGACCCCGTTTGCCTGGACAAAAATGTCCGAAAAAGTGACTCGGAAAATAATTTGACAGCGAAAGTTTGGTCAGTAATGAAATTTTGAACAAAACAAGGCAAGTTTCCACGTAATCCAAAAGTTTTCTGAGTAGGCCATATCGCCATGTCATGTCGTAGGCTTTTTCTATATCTAAAAATACTGAAATCAAAATTTTTTTTTTGGCAATTGCCTCTTGAATATGACTGTCCAGCTTTACTAGTTGACCGAGAGTTTGGCATCCCTTGCGGAAGCCGCACTGCTCGTCAACTAGTAAATTACTGGAATTTAAGAAATGCAATAGCCTACTGTTAACAATTCGTTCCATGACCTTGCATGAGCAACTTGTCAACACAATTGGGCGGTAGGAGATGGCAAGTCTGGGATTATCCCCTCCTTTCAATATGGGAATGATGTGGGCGAAGTGCCATGAGTTTGGAAAAGTGTGGCTTTTCCAAATTTCATTGTACACTTCTAGCAACTTAATCATGTCATCATGATTAACCCTTTGCCAACGGGTGGCATGTATGCACATGCTATGGCATGGCGGGACCATCTGCCATGCCATAGCGTATGTATGGACATGCCATGAGTTTTTTTTTTTGTTACAATCACAGCAAAATATTATTTTTCTGCCAGTGAAAGTGTGATTAAGTCGGTTTTAACACTCTCATTTTTACTATACAACAAAGAAAAAAACACAACAAACCGACGATTTCAACTCCATGATACCACACACTGTTTATTTTATTCGGACTATAGACCGAATAATGATCAACTATGGAGTCTATATAACAAAAATATCCCTCAGTCTCGATTTATCAGGAAGTTTGGCAAGTAAGAAAATAATGAAAAATGAAAATACAACATATCTTTGTAGTATTACGAAGAAACGGCATGGGATGCTGGTATTTGGCATGAGTGGTCGCGCATGTTAGCGCGACGATATAAGCCCCCAGCAGCGAGGCCCCGGCCTCTATGAATACTACCTGTCGGAAAAGGGTTAAGATGCTTTATCATCTCATAACGAATCTCATCAGGGCCCGGGGATGTTCCTCTACAGGCTTCTAGGGCTCAGACAAGCTCATCCATTGTAAGATCTTTATTGCAACCAAAGTCATCTCCTGTGGCAAAGTGAATTGGTTGCAGCTCAGACGCTTCCTTGATGTTCAGGAAGGCAGGATGGTAATTTGCTGCGCTGCTTGTATGAGAGAACTGCCTGGCGAGTGCATTAGCAATGTCTCTAGGCGAATCGAAATTGTTACCCTCGTGAATGATGTTGATTTTGAAAGATGTTTTTTTCTTTTTTGTTTCTATTGATAGTAGACCAAACCTCTGATATTTTGGTATTGCTGTTTATTGTAGAGACAAAGCTCCGCCAGGAGTCTCTTTTTGCTTGTCTTATTACTCTATGAGCCCTAGCTCTTGCTAGTTTGCAATTGCAAAAGTTCTCATTAGTGATGTTATTTTTGAAAAGCCTGTAGGCTTTATTGTGTCGGCACAGCGCCCTGCTGCAATCTGGTGTCCACCATGGAACTCTATGCTTAACGCTATCTGTCGAAGTTTTAGGAATGGATAGCAATGCTGCTTCTTTAATCGAATTCTGAATATTGTTTACTTTATTATCAATGGTTTCTCCAACAAGTTTGAGCTTGACACTCCTTGTGAAGGCGACCCAGTCTGCTCTTTTAAGGTTAAATTTAGGTGCTGAAGGCATTATCACTGTGTCACATGAATATTTAATCAAAATAGGAAAATGATCGCTTCCCAACGAGTCGTCAATGGTGTGCCACAGGCACTTGGCTGCTATTGATGAAGAGACCAGTGATAAGTCAATAAAGCTCAAATTACCGATATTGTCCACCCGCGTCGCACTACCATCGTTCAGTAGGATTAAATCAGACTCATTAACCCATTCGCCCCGGAATTTTTCGCTCGTCGCTGGGCCCCGCTCCCGGGAATAGTTGCCAGCCGTGTGGGCCTTCACAACAGGATTTTTTCTGGCGCGGCGCGGCGGCGCAAAGACCATCATATCAATTTTGCATTAATCTATCCATAGATTTTGTAGTAACGTTTGTTTTTATAAAAGGGTAATATGTAGAAAATGCACTTTTCTCATGGTGTTTTCTAGGCATCTTTTCGCCTTTGTATTGACGAGATATACTGAATCGCTTCCAAGTTGTCTATATTTACAGATGACATCAACACTTTGATGGTAAAAGTTAGTGTTGTTTTTGAACGAGAGGTAAAAGTATGGACTTAGCCGTTTTTTGTTTGTTTTTTCAAACATTGAAATGAAGCAAAATATGAAGCACAGCAGCAAGCCAAATATCACTTTGATACTCAGAAGTAGTGCATTGTCCATATGAGAGATCAAACCATGTTTTTTTTTTTTTTTTTCATTCAACAGAAACGGAAGAAAAGCAGAAGTGAATGTAGCTTCACTTTGATGTTCAAAAATAACTTTGTATTGATATGTGAGGTCACACTGTGTAAGTTTACTGTTTTTTTTTCTTGTAAGAGACTTGTAAGAGATAATATAGTTCATTTAGCTTATTTATGAATTATAAAAGTTGCTGTTTTGTTATATAGGAGGTCAGAATGTGGACTTAGCTGCCTCTTTCAATTACAGAAAGGAGAACAAGAAACAGAATTGTACCCATCACCATTTTATTGTTTATTATGTCAAATGTTTCTGCGAGTGGTACTTTCAAAGCACCCGTAGGTGCATAGCGACACCTCGCATGCCGGACACACAGTTCTGGTCATCTTCCTCCTTCCGGCCCTGTAGCAGAGGAAGCATCTTCTGTATTTCCTTCCAGGCGTCTCCCTCACAATATGTGCAGTCCTGCCCTGAAACCTGGAAGGAGAAGGCAGCGTTGACGGGCGCCCTCTTGCACTGTAGGGCTCGATGTCAGGGAGGAAACTGTTGATAATGGACATGGCGAGGTCGAGGCGAAAATCTATTTGCTCGCACCTGTTTCCCAAATACTTGTAAACAGAGTGGCTGTTTACAGTAGCCAAGTCATAAATATAAAAAAAAATCTTCTTATACCACTTCAGTGACCTGCGCACTGAAGGGTATGACTGAGCCAGCTGGTCGCCCAAGTCCACTCCTTTCATTCCGTCGTTGTACGCAACGACGCACTCTGGCTTGGAGACCATCGAACCTCCACGGCGCAGAACCTCCACCGTGTGTGATGTGTGGACCGTAGAAAGCATATTTACCTGCTTTACATCCATCCAGGACAACGCCAACATGCCGGTAGGGGAACTACGGGAGTCCACGTCCCCCCGCTTCCGCACCTTCAAATCACGGGTCATGTGGCGGCGGTTCAGGCGCACAGTCCCCACTGCACCAGTCTTCCTGGATTGTAGAAAATGAAATAATACTGGAGAGGTGTACCAGTTATCGACGAAAACGGTGTACCCTTTCCAGAAGAAGTCACCCTCCTCCATCAGGTCTACTACCGCTTTCTGGGAGGACGGTAGAGACCCCTGCTCCTTGCCAGTATATATCTTGAAAACGGCAGTGTATCCCGCACACGGGCCGTCGCTGGCTGAAAGTTTATAAACTTTTATGCCAAATCTTGCCCGCTTGCTCGGATTGTAAGTGCGGAAACTTAGGCGACCCCTAAATTTCCACAATGACTCGTCAATCGATATATGCCTATCCGGGGTGAAGACCTTCCTAAATCGATCGCCAAGAATGGTAATGACTTCCCTCAGCTTCCACAGTCGATCATCCTCTTCAAGTTGCCCCTCATTATTCTGAAAATGGAGGTTGCGGGAAATCTGCTCAAACCTCTCGCGAGGCATGGTCGACGGGAAAATTGGCATGGCCACCCCTGGATTCCTCGACCAGTAAAAGGCCAGCCGAGGTTTCTTATTTATCCCCATCAGCAGCCGGAGCCCAAGGTAAACATGGAGCTCGGCACTCGTGATTGGGGTCCATCGCCGTCTTCGTCCGGTCTCGTTCGCCTCCGCAAATCTGTCAGTAGGGAAATGTAATGCATTAGGAGATGTAGGTACACTTATTACCTTTGAGTATCTGCATAATAGCAGTAATGTATATAAAAGAAAAGCTATGCGAATCAACTCTACATACCTATTCGTCTCTTCCACTATGAAGTCAATAAGTTCGTCAGTGATGAACTCCCTGTAGACTGCAAGCGGACTCGAATCTTCGGCCAAGTCAACCTTGACACCTGGTGTACCAGAAAAACTGTATTTTCTGGGTACATTCTCCCTCCTCCTCCACCTAAAGTCTGGGGTCCCTGGAGCGTTGCTATTCCATGTTTTATTGACGTGGACGGACAGAGGCTCATCACTATCGAATGTCGAGTCCAACGAGTGTGAGACGAAGTCTAAGTCATCGTCACTTGGGGCCTCATAATCAATGTCCGAGGCTGAGTCATCGTTGGGGATTAGCTCATCCCCAGTGTCGTCGTCCTCCGAGGAACTCGACTCTGACAAAAATGTCGAGGTGGACGGCCTCGGCTGGTGGCGAGAACGAGAACGAGAGCGAGAGCGAGAGCGAGAGTGAGAGTGAGAGCGAGAGTGAGGGCTAGAGCGAGAGTGAGAGCGAGAGTGAGAGCGAGAACCAGAGGGAGGGCTAGAGCGAGAAAGGGAGCGAGGGCTAGAGCGAGAGCCAGAAAGGGAGCGAGAGCTCATACCTTCCATGGCTGCGATCGTTCTGCGAGAGAGAGGGCTAGAGCGAGAGCGAGAAAGGGAGCGAGAACTCAAACCTTTCAAGGCTGCGATCGTTCTGCTGGAATGAGCGTTTGACTGACCTTTTATTCACATCGCTAACCAATGAAATCACGCCATGTGACCTGAACAACCAATCAAAGCAATTACTAGTTTCCAGCCAGTCAGGTCAAGGTACATCATAATCACGCAATCTTGTGTGAACAAATCACATAATTACACGTCATAAATAATTACATCATAAATTACATACGTCATAAATTACATACGTCACATGATTATCAACCAATCATGTAAAACTAGTAGCAGAGCCATCTATTAGGTAAAAAAAAAAAATAAACATTCAGTCTGTAGTCAGACATCATGGCAAGAATACGTGCCAAACGTTACGGGGCTCGTAGAAGCCATGGCAAGATTAGATGCCAAACGTGTTGGCGTCCATTGAGAGCATGGCAAGAATAGATGCCAAACGGGGCGAATGGGTTAATCAACTTAACTACTTGCTCACCTCTACCATCCACCTGCAGGGAACCCCATAACGTATGATGAGCATTAAAATTACCTAAAATTACTTTATTTTGTGGCAGACGTTCCTGCAGAGCAAAGAGCTCATCATAGATTATCACTGTATCAGGTGGACAGGAAACTGAACATATAGCCAGATATGTGCCATTAATTTTTACTTTGCATGCGACAAACTCCAAAGCAGAATCAATAGTCACTTCTGTAAAAGGGAGGCTTTGGTGGATGTACATGGCGACTCCACCTCCACCCCTACCCTCATGATCCTTCCAACATAGATTGTAGTTCCTCAGTGAAACAACCTCGTCAGAGACAAGGTGTGTTAAGTGCGTTTCTTGGAAAATATGATATCGGGAGCATAGGACGAGGCTAATAATTTAAGGTCATTTACTTTAGATCTAAGACTTCGACAGTTCCATTGTATAATGGTCGACATGAAGATTACGTTTTATGGGGTTTGGAAGTGCCTTGTCCACCAGTTTTGTTTTGTTTTTCTCCACTCCCTCACTTCCCGGGGACCTCTCTCAGGATGGTTTGGAGACTCCATGTCTTGCACCTCCCGGCGAGGGAGATGACTGACAGATTGCGATTTGCTTCTCTCTCAAGAAGCCGATCGCGAGCCAGGCGAAGTCCTCACAGGAGTCGCCCGGACGGGGATGTGCGATCCAACTGTGATTCGGTATCAGCCTCCTTAGGATGTTTATGCTGGGTTGAAGCAGTCAACCAATTTAGTCAGTTGATATACTTTAATATTTAGTTCTTTAATGGTTTGTTTGAGTTTGGCAATTTCTTTATCCTTAGCTGCAAGCTGTTGACTGACATTACTTGCACTAGGGGTGATGTTAGTTACTGCTGCAGCATAGGAAGTATCAGGTTTGTGTGTCAAACTTTCAACTTTCCTCTTAGCTTCAGTATAACTAACTTCATGCTTTCTCATATGTGCTAATGTCTCAGTCTCCTTCTTCAGGATGCTGCACTCAGCAGATCCTGACTGATGGGGACCTCCACAATTAGCACATTTGGAAATCTGGCTAGTACATGTGATGGTGTCATGGGCTTCAGCACATTTACAGCATACAAATTTACTTGAGTCTTTATCAGTACATCTTAATGAGGTGTGTCCGAATTTTTGGCATCTATTACAATGCATTGGCTTTTGGACATAAGGTCTTACTTGAACACGTTCATAACCGACGTTGACATACTCTGGGATTTTATTTAAAGCAAAAGTAAAAAAACACAGTCCAGTTTTCGTTCGTACATTCCCATCCTTCTTGGTCATACAATGAACGTCCATGCTCTCGAGAATTTCACTTTCTTCCATCGTCCTCAAATCCCTGTGCAAGATTACTCCCTTACAGGTATTTGGGCCAATAGGGATAGTTACTTTAACTCGAAGATTATGAATTTGCGTCAGCTTAAGTAAATCCTTAATCTTGGAGTTGTATTGTACTTCAACAAGGAGGCTTCCATCTCGCAATTTTTTGACAAAATCAAAATCGCCGTCCACTTGACTATCAAGGACCTTTTTGATGATAAAGGGGTTCACGTTCAAAAGCAATTGATTTTTATTCACGCAATTTACATTCGTGAACCTCGCATTCTCACTTGGGATTTTGAAAAGTTTTCTTCTCATTTTGTCATTTGTGGGGGTTCCGTTGTTCATAGTTGAATTTGACAAAGAGTGGTCATGAGTCGCCCCTCCTCCTTGAGGAGGAGAAGGGGTAGCCGGGGTAGCATTCATTCTGGGTATTGGACCAGGTCCGACCCCTTGTCTCAAAATTGTTGTCCTGATGGGATCAAAAACTCTTTAACTTTTGGTATCAACCTAACAGCAATAGCTAAGACAGTAAATCAGTATTTCATCCTCTACCCCTCCAGTGGAAGCCTGGTTGCGTTCTCCAGTACCACAGAGGGATCAAGTTATGTGTGGGACACTTCCTTACCGCCGAACTTGCATTGGCGAAGGACAGTAATTCAATGCCCACCCCCCAAGCGAATACGGGAGTTCACGAGGAACTCCAGCAAGCTCAGGAAAGTCTCATTATGGGGGAAAAAATTTAGAAAAAGAAAAAGTGCGCTCAAAGGACGCCCCAGACTACTGGGCCTCCCTACCCAGGGCTACCCTAGTGTAGAAGAGAGCTGCAGGTCTGAGGTGGGGTGCTGACTGTACCCTCGTGATTTCAACAGTTCCATTTCTGGTGATGCAAAAACAAGAGCACTAAAGGTGCTGGCAAAGCACTATAAAATACGAAAAATTTTGTAATTACAGGTTTTACTTTATTTCAAATTACTTTACAAATCAGAAGCAATAATGTCTAACGAGCTGAGAGGCCCTGGGCTCCAGGGTAGCTCTTGTGGTACAAGATTTTGTATATATTGCTGTTGCGTTAAATAAGGTGTATCCTCATCAAAATCTGAAACATGAGTGTGTGTCATTCACTCCTTATATGTGTGTGCATATTATATATATATACATATAATATATATATATATATATATATATATATATATATATATATATATATATATATATATATATAATGTATGTATGCAAGTATACATATATATGTATATATACATGCATATGTATATATACATATATATACATATGCATGTATATATATGTATATAAATAGAGAGAATGATTCTTCGTGGAAAGGAACTGGGGACCCTACCACGTACTCACTCCAAGATCATCACAACATGAAAACTACAATTCAGTATCATGCTGTGACCACGGCAGCTCAAACATGAACCTACCGTTAAAAAAAAGAAAACGTGCATATGTACATATACATGTACAGCCATTCATTCCACTGCAGGACATAGGCCTCTCTCAATTCACTACTGAGAGGTTATATGGCAGTGCCAGCCCTGCCTGATTGGAAGCCCTTCCTAATCAACCACGGTTTATGCCATGGAGGTGACTTCCCCTACAACATCTGCGTTTGACTTCTCAAGGCAATATGTCATTTTCTCAGGCTCAAGCCAGCAGTCAAAGCGCAGGCATTTTTTACGACTGCCGCGGCGGGGAATTGAACTCGGGACCACAAGGGTTGGAGTCCAGTCACATAAACATATATGTATATATATATATATATATATATATATATATATATATATATATATATATATATATATGTATATATATATGTGTGTGTGTGTGTGTAAATATATATACATATACATTGTGTGTGTGTGTGTGTGAGTGTGTGTGTGTGTGTGCAGTTTTTTATTATAAGTGTGGTAAAAAGCAAGAATTCATGAGATAAATTTCTGGTGATGCAAGGGTACGTGTTCATAAGTGCACAGTGATCCAAACTTGATTTGATTGTCAGGATTATGGTAGTGAGTGCAAGACCTCATCCTGGGAATTGGGACAGATTCATGATATAATAAGACATTACCCATTATGTGTCATGAGTTAATATGGGTTGATTGATGTAGATAAATGTATCTTTTCCAGCAAGTGGATGGGAATTTGTGTGAGTTGCGACCCCTCAGCAGCAGCAACCCAACGTTAGCACTCCACAATGCACATTGGCATCCCTCTGCTTCCCGACCTCATAGCTATTCTGATACTTCATCAGCTATAGTTGGAGGTGTACAGCTTCCAAATACACCTTCACCTACATCTCAGTCTCACCAGACAGCCCATCCCCCAGCAATCACTCTGTCAATGGAGAGTTCTACAAGGGAAGACTTCACTATTTTAGCAAAAGAAGGTTAGTGAGCTAGTTTTTAAAGTAATAATGAGCAATTTCCATTGCTCTGAATATACATTTCATATTAACTGTGTTACAGGTTCAATCACCTGACATTAACCCATCAGTGCCATACTGTCTACTATCAATTTCTTTAGTGAATTTTATTTTCACATAGGTGGCTCCATATTAATTCATTAATTAGTATAGTAAGTCCACTTATCTTTAGCTGATTTCCCCTTTTCTTGAGTTATCAGTAAAAATATTTCTTTAATATGCTATTGATATCAATGTTATTATTTTTGTTGACATTATGATTATTGTAATTGTAGAATTGAACCTCTGACTGGTTGTTTTCTTTTGTGGTAACAAAAAATAGACAATGTTCACCAAGTGGCTTCATCTATGTTACATAACTGATCTCAAGCAATTATTTCACAGTTTACACAAGACAAGAGATTAGAGTAGGTGCAGATACATTGTGAATCATTGGTAATAATCTCATGTGTTATTTGACATGCATGACAAATCCTGACTGCCCATTTCCTGGGCATTTCTGAAATTTGCCCAAAAGTTATCCTTGTAGGCATGGTCATCTTCATTGGCCCTTTTCCAGGCAGGGCCACCTGTTTGGCCCTCGTTTGAAGAAAGGGATGGTGCAGGGTATTTGGGTGACAGCGAGTGCGAAGCTCATGGCTGATTTGTGCAAACATAGGCTTGGTAAACTAATCCATGAAATGTTAAAATAGCCTCCTTCTAGAAACATTATAAGTACCTTAGAGTATCTGACCCATGCCATTCACTAGTGAGGTAGTTAATTAATGATTAAATGAAATCCTGGTTCACTAGAATAATGTCATTAATAATACTAATAGCAAGAATAATTAAAATTTTCCAAATATCAAGGAAAAGATAGGTAGGACTAGTAATTTACTCCTAGGTGATTAAGCACCTGTAGAGCCATCTATGTAATGACAATTAATAAATAAAAAGACAGTAGACAGGGCATGTCTTCTTACTATCCTAGCAACAGGTGGGTTAATGGCCAAATTAAGAGAAAGGGTATGGTTACACAACCTCCACAAATTTATTAATTAACTCTCTTTTGTTAATTCTCTCTCTCTCTCTCACCCTCTCTCTCCTCCTCCTCCTCCTCCTCCTCATCCTCCTCCTTATCCTCCTCCTCATCCTCCCCATCCTCCTCCTCCCTTCCGCTCCCCCTCTCTACCCTTGCTCTCTCCCTCTTGGCCTTGCCCCTTCCTCTTCTCTCCTTTTCTCTCCCCTCCCTTTGCCCTCTCTCCAACTTCTCACTTCCTCCCTCCTTCCCTCCTCTCTCTCTCCCTTCCACCCTCCATCCATCCCTGTTTCTCTGTCATTTTGCCCATGATTTTTAATATTTTGTATGTAATCACTTGTACAGAATTTAGTGTATTTTGATTTTAACCCTTTTTTAAGATAACTGGCCCTGTGCATGTTTTTCGTCAGTTGTGAGCCAGTTGGGGCAATTACTGCGTGGAATCCAGACAGAACGAGAAAAGTTGCGACAGGCTCTAGAGTCTGAGTCAAACTTATTGGCGTCTCACAATACCACAGCCATTATTGCTGCACTGAGAAATAGTCTCAATCAGGTAAGTTTTTTTAAAATTTAAATCTGATTCATTCTCTCTCTCTCTTTCTCTTTTCTCTCTCTCTCTCTCTCTCTTCTCTCTTTCTCTCTCTCGCCCCTTTCTTCTCTCTCTCTTCTCTCTCTCTCTCTTCCTCTCTCTCTCTCTCTCTCTCTCTCTCTCTCTCTCTCTCTCTCTCTCTCTCTCTCTCTCTCTCTCTCTCTCTCTCTCTCTCTCTCTCTCTCTCTCTCTCTCTCTCTCTCTCTCTCTCTCTCTCTCTCTCTCTCTCTCTCTCTCTCTCTCTCTCTCTCTCTATGTCTTTCTCTGCCTTCCCCCCTTCCTTCCCTCTCCCTTTCCCCCCTTTCTCATTCAATCTCCCTCTCTCCTTCCCTCCCCCATTCCCTCCCTCTCTCATTCTTTCCCTCCCTATCCTATTCTCTCCCTCCCTCTCCCATTCTCTCTCTCTCTCTCTCTCTCTCTCTCTCTCTCTCTCTCTCTCTCTAGTGCCTGCCATTAACCCTCTCCTGATGGATGGCATACGTACATGCCATGGCATGCCAGGACTATCTGCCGGGGGCATGTACGTACATGCCCTGGTGTATGTATGGCCATGCCATGAGTTTTTTGTTACAATTATGGCAAAATAATATTTTTTGCCTCTGAAAATGTGATTAAGTAGTTTTTAACACTTTTTCTCATTTTTCCTATACGATGCATTTCATAAAGGCTTCTCGGGCTTCCGAGGTTAACGTAAAAAAAAAATTACATCGGTAATCGACTACATTGGCCAGAGATATTATATAATATTCACGAAGTGATGGTGTAAAACCATGTGAAAATACCAATATGTATTTAAAAAAAAAAAAAAAAAAAAAATCATGTGTTTATGAAAACACTGAACATAAAAGTATATCTATATGGAAGTGAGAATATAAACCTGTTGAAACTCAAGTTATCATATAAAATAACTTGGAAAAAAAAAATGCAAAAAGAATACAACAAAACCTATGGTTTCAACTCCATGATGCCACACACTGCTTATGTTATTCAGACTATAGAGTGAATAATGATCAACTATGGTGTCTATATAACAAAAAAAATATCCTACAGTCTTGATTTATCAGGAAATATGGCAAATAGAGACCTTAGAAAATAATAATTTTGAAAATACAACATAGGCTCTTAGTATTACGAAGAAAAGGCAAGGGATGCTGCTGGTATTGGGCATGGAGTGGTTGCGCATGCTAGGGTGATGATATAAGCCCCCAGCAGCGAGGCCCGGGCCACTGTGAATACTGCCCGTTGGGAAAGGGTTAATACAAAATTGATATTTATGCTTTATGCCTTTAGGCCAGAACAGTGAGTATCAACATTTAATTAACCTCTTAGCTGGGCACACTTCTAGCCATCATGAAAAAACAATCATGACAGGTATGGCCATAGGCGATACCCACCGGGCAGGAAATTTCACTATACACACACAACTCCGGCCAAAAGGCTGGACAATTTGCATGGAAAACAGTCTATTACCAACTGGATAAAGCAAATCAGATGACAAATATAGACATTGGAAAATGCCAAAAATGCTAAAAATTCTAATACAAAAACAAAAACCAAATAACACTACACATGGGAGGCATGAAGTCTTGTCATTGCACACAAGTGTTCATTTGCACCTGTCCTACAAGCCACACATCTGTCAGAGAGGCCACTCAAGTAAGCCTAATGCTTGTATTTTGCACCATGTGATGGCAGGGGAACATCCAGATCCAGTGGTTAAAGAAAATCTGTCACCATGTGTTCTACTAGCACAACCAGATTTTAAATTGGTTATCCCATTCACTGCAATCATCAACTTTATTCAGTTTGCTGTCTGTCCAACACTGTGTGGTGGTCAACTTTAGTCCACTTTTGCTAAAATACTAATGGCTTTTTGCTATGATTAACCAGTTTCTGCAGTAATACCTTTAGCAGTGTGAGGAAGGACCAGAAATGACCGTACGAGATCAGCTTATCAGTACATGATAATATATAAGGGAAATGTTTCTTGATACTTCATTAACATTTTTACTGTGGAATATTATAGTTTGCCTGAGGCAAACAGACATGTGATATTTAAGTAAATGACAGGAAAAGAGATTTATGCACTCATGCTCTACATCCCTTTTGCCAGGGGGAGTGATTTCTGGTAGGTTGGCCTTAATATATAACTGTTTATCATTATTGTCATCATTATTATTATTATTATCATTATTATTATTATTATTATTACTTTTTTATCATTATTATCATTATTATTATTATTATTACAATAAATGCAATAGATAGGAAGATTGCTACTTAGACAGTGGAAGTTTATTGTTTGGCTTTATTTGCTTTTTGTAAGAAAATATTGTTCTCTGTAAATATTCATCTAGTCTTTTTTTTCTCTTTTTTTCCTACATAAAGATGCCCTATGATCTGTTCATTTAAAGAAATTAATTTTTTGAGACCTATTTTAACCTGTTGGATTTGGGTAACATGACCATCACATCATTAAAAAATCTTGGTCAAGAGGCAGGTGACATGAATATGCCATCATGAGTAAATCTGGCTGTGGGCTGGGTTTGCACGAACCTGCTGTAGTGAGAGTTTCGGCTGAAGGCTGGGTTGATGGAAAATACTTGCCATGAGTACACAAACCTATTGAATCCTTTATAAATGGAACTGAACTTTTTTCTCTTATAATGTAACAATTTCAGGCACTCCAACAAAATGCTGAGTTACGTGGCCGTCTAGCAAGGATACATGCAGATTCGGACTTGTCTGATATCTCTGTTCCACCTTCAGTGTCAGAACTGGTAAGTTGTAGTCAGTTTGCAGGTAAGAACATCATGTTTGCTTACAAATCATATGTAAATACACACATACATGCACACACGTGCGCGTGCACACACACACACACACACACACACACACACACACACACACACACACACACACACACACATGCACTCACACACATGCACTCACACACATACACACACACATACACACACACACACACTACACACACCATACACACACACATACACACACACACACATACACACACACACACACACACACCACTCACACACATCACACAACACCACCACACATACACACACACACACACCACACACACACACACACACACACTACACAAACACACACACACTTGTGCAAATGCACACACATACACAAACACACAATAATAAAAACACATTATCACACACATACACACACATATGCACACTATAACACATTCACACAGACAATCACAAACACACATGCACACACGCACACAGAAAGATACAGAGACACATACACACACAATTACACAGAAACACACACGTACGTACACAAACATGCCCACACAAATGCACACATATACACACGCACAAATACACACTCCATCCCACATGCTCACAGATAATCTCAAAAACACAAACACACACAATCATATACAAACATACAGAATCACACTCACACAATCATATACAAACTTACACAATCACACACACACACACTCAAACAAACACACACACAAAATTGCACAGTGACACACACACTCAGTTACACAATAACCCACACCCAGTTACACAGACACACAATCACACATAGTCACACACATAATCACACATACACACAATCATAAACCCACACACAATGACCCCCCCCCACACAACCCCATCACACACACACAACCCCCTGCCCCCTACACACACACGCTTACCTCACGCTTAATCTCACACACATACAATCTCACACAGACACAAACAAAATCACACAGTTGCACATACACATACAGAGTCACACACACACAAACACACACACACACACAAATTTAGAGATAGCAGATAGGACCCAAGTGACCTTAACTCTTCTCCAGTCTTGAAACAATTAGCTAAGAACACAGTCATACACACACAATTATGATTACAAACACTAACACACATAACAGACCTACATACACACACATACACACACGAACAAGCACACACACAAACACTAACACACATACACATACACATACACATACATAAATACACACACATACACACATACAGACACACACAGACACACATACACAGACACATACACACACACACACACACACACACATACACATACACACACAAACACACACACATATATGCACATGCACACAAACATACACACACACGCACGCGTGTGGGCACGCACGCACAGTTGCACATACGCATACGCACGCATTTACAAACAGTCACACACACAAACACACACACACACACATACAGAGTCATTCACATGTTAACATACACACACATGGATACATACAAATACATAAACATTTAGACATATGCAAGTGTATGTACATATACACACACATAGACATACACAGACGTCACAGTCTCACACACATGTGCACACACACAAATTTATATATTCCATATCATAATAAATTAATTTATGTGATTAATGAACTTTCCTTATTTTTCAGCTTCATAAGTCACTCCATACATCCTTGTCATATGAAAGCAGTTCATGCTTTAGTGCATCAGAATATTTTGATGCAGCTGATGCATTTAGTGATGTTGGAGGAACAGACACAAGTTCGGAGGCTTCTTCAGACAACAGTTCATTCACAAGTGAAGCCAGTGATGCTGGAACTGATGCTCATCCTAGTGGTAAGTGTAGAGTCTCCTTTGATTAATAGTGTGTTCTCTCTTATTGTCCTGTTTTTATTATGTACAGTATTTGTAAATTAGAAATATTTCAACTATGTGTATAGAGTATTTGCCATGGTAAAATGGTTTGTTTTATTTTGAATTCATAATTTTTGAAACAGAGTGTTGAATGTTGGTTTTTTATTATTTTCTTGATCCAAATAATTAGGTAGGACTCATCAGATGTGATTATCCATAGATGAAAATCTTTATTAGCACTTGTAAGGAAAAGATTTTTAAAGATGAGGACTGATTATAAAGGCAGACTTTTTATATTCATAAAATGATAAAATATAGTAAATTATTGTATTGAAATAAGTAACAAGATGACTATGGATGCTCTATACCGAAGATCATTAACTATTTTCTCCTTGCATTTGAGTTTAGTTGTTTTTCCAGTATTTCATATTTAATATTTATCATAATTTTTATTTTTTTGTTTTTTAATCAGCAGTAACTTGTATTTTATATATCTTGCAAAGACATAATTTACGATATGGAATAGTTCAAAAAGGTTAAGAATATCAATGATAGGAATTACTGAACAGGGACAGGAAGTAATGTCCATTTATTTGTCCTGCTTGTCTCTTTTCCTTGATTTTTGGAAAGTGCCTTTTGTGTTAATTTATTGTCTTTAATATTAAGAAAATTTTAATAACAATTTAATAATCATAATATCAATAAGAAATATAATAGTATCAATATCAATAGTATTAGATAGGAAAACATATTTTGCCAATTCAAGGAATGGGGAAATCAGGAGCGGTATCCACAGAAGTTCTCAGACAGTTTTGAGATGATTCTGAGACTAAAATTTGAGACTGTCTCAAAAATGTCTCGGGCCACATCTAAAAATATCAACAAATAGATAGATTAAATAAATACTTTTATATTACTCAAAATATTGTGTATATATGGTGTAATTAGTATTAAAATAATGCAGTCATAGACATGTTCATTTTAAATAAAACCTGACAGACACCAAATAATATAAGTGACCACTTGGCAACAAGGCCCTTTGATTGTCAACATCGTTCATTTGCGCTCATCAGTTTATTTCGGGTTCAAAAATACCTTCAGATGTATGCAGATTTGTTTTGTCTGATCTAATGTGCTAGCATTATAAAAACATATTTACAGGAAACAAACATGATTGATGAAAGTGAAATGACCTTTGCTGAAGTGCCAGGGCTGATTAATAATACCTTCAAATTCATGAAGATATGTTTTTGCTTAGAGTAAAACATATTGTGCATGAGGAAGGCCTAGGTACAGAAATGAATATGAATATTAATGGGAAAGCCTTCTACCGAAGCATAGCATAGAGCTATTCTAAAATTTTCTTTAGCCTTGGTAGGCATAAATTAGAGAAGTCAAACTGCTCTCACACTCTCTCTCTCTCTCAGTTGTGGTGTATCTCTCGTAGAAGTAGGATGTGTCATAGTGCTGTCCTCAGTCATTCGACAATCCTGTGTTTACCCAACCCCTAGACAGGGAGCAATTTGTCACCTCCTCTCAGGTGTCAGCATACTAGTGTTGTCATATCAGGGTCCTCCCTTTCCAACGTAGAAATGGAGGATAAAAGTTTTACTTCGCAAGGACATGTTGCAAGTGGATCCCATAAGAGGGAAGGAAGTGAAGGAAGTGTGGATATGAGTGAGTGGGAGAAAAGGAAGAAGAACGAAGAGGGAACTGAAGCAGGGAATCAGCATGTTGTCGATGTGAATGGCAGGAAACAATAGCTATTTTCAAGGACTGCGCCATGAGTTTCCTGGATAAATTAAGGTGACCATGGAAATGGGCCAGGACCACTGTGATTTCGAGCTGCTTATGAAGGAAAGCAGAGGGAAGCCATATCTCACAGTATGGGCAGGTGAGGCAGAGCAAAACCTGACGACTCGTTGATACAAGGGGACAGTGATGATTGTCCTGAAGACTGGAAAAAAACTCGCTAAAGTGATAATTTTCCAATACCCAACCATACTGGACCCAGACATTCTCTTGGACGATGACAGATTTGTATGGGTGAAGAGACACATGTCCAGGGTCAAAGAGCGGAGTCAGCTCGTTGCCCTCCTGAAAGGGGAAGTGCCAGAGAGAGTATTCACCTCTGGAGCAGGGTACAGGAGAGTGGCACCATACATGGAGCCACCAGTCATGTGCCTGAAGTGCTGTCGATGGGGCCACAAGTCATAGACCTGTCAGCAGGATGCTTGGTGCATGTTCAGTGGATAGAAAGCATTATTCCAGGATATGCCAAGCCAGAATTAAAAAGGGGGAAAGGGTTGCGCCTTGCTGCAACTGCGGAGGCCCCCAGAACGGGTCTCTGGCATGCAGGGCAAGGTCACAATTAAAGCTTATTTCAGCAAGGGATCATAAAAAAAAAAAAAAAGCTCAGCCACCATGCAACCAGAAGTGCAAAGGGAGGGCACAACTACAATACCCAACACCTGGCTGCAGGGAGCACTGTGTTTAGTGCTGTTGTCAAAGGGAAGCTATCAACCTGAGGACAACCGACAGGTGCAGGAAGTGAAGGAAGGGAGGAAGTATCAGCAGTCACCTGGATGCTGATGCAGAGAATGGAGATATTGGGAAAAAAGCTGGCACAATTTATGGACAGAGAGACCAAGGAACAGAAACAGGGAGAGGAGGCTGTCACAGAATCTCCCCCCCCCCCCATGCAGAAATAAAATATAATGTTAGTGGCCTTGCAGAGAAACAAAGTGTAGACTGTAAGATAAAAATTCAGGGAATAGAAAGGAAAATAACAGGTAGTTCAGGTCACTCCTGCTTAAGTGCCTAGGCTAATGAAAACTTTAAATATAGCTTTGCAACAAATGATGGCCTCCTCACCGCAGCAGAGGGCTTTCCTATTAATTTTCATATTTATTTCTGGACCTAGGCTTTTTGGAAGGTGTTACTCATGCACAATTTATTTTACTCTAAGCAAAAACATATCTTCACGAATTTTGAAGGTATTTATTGATCACAATATTTAGCAGAAGGCGATGTCACAGCCCAGATGCTTCAGCAAAGGTCATTTCACTTTCATTAATCATGTTTGTTTTCTGTAAA
>NC_051390.1:29686341-29696061 GCF_015228065.2 Penaeus monodon
ACACACACACAGATGTGTATTTGTAATTGTATCTTCATTCTTCCGCTTTAAAAATTTTTTGTAAAATGCTACAAGAAATTCATATGTCCTTATTTGGTGTGGGTGTAAACTGACCATCCAAACTCAGCACATTCACCCTGACATTGTCTTCTCAGGCACATGTAACAGGCCATACTTAGATGTATTCTTGCATTTGCTATTATAATTCTTTGCATTAGGGAAAGTAGGGAGAAGCAAACAACAATCACTTCATTCTCTAAATGACATTTTGTAGAACATGAAGTGGATGATTGTACCCCATCCATCTCCAGCACTCATAATTCCTCCTTCATAAAAAGTTTTAGTTGTACTGGAGGAAAGGGATGAGAACAAAGTTAACTGTTCCCTCCCTTCCACTTCCCCATAAGCCTAATCATGTGCCTTTCCAATTTGTCATCATTGGTGAGTAAGCATATGATTGTGTTTGCTTTCCTGGAGGTTGCTTTTGTGCAGTATAGTGTTACCCACTTTTATTTACTATCAGGAGACAGATTTCTAGTCAACCATACCAGGACCCAATTAAACCATGTGTTAATGTACTATAGGATGTAGTGTATGATTATATGCAGTTTTGTTTTTTGTTGCATTTCTGTAGGCCATATTAGCAATGAATAATGAGGGCTACTTGTACATCAAATCCTTTAATAACCAAATTAGAGAAGTTTCCATCATCAGCAGTGTGAGCCATGGTTTGAATTATCCTTAAAAATGTGCTAATATACACATGCATAGGTAAATTGTATTGAATTCATTCATTAATAACATGTTAATAATGGCCAGAGCTGAGGGATAATTTTCATATATTTGCCAAAACTTATTCTTTGGTAGCACATGATTTGTTTAACTAATAAAGGAATTTAACCTGATAGGCAGTTTTGCTGATATCCACCCCTAAATTGCCTGCCATTATAAAACAAATTGGATTTTCTTAGTAAAGGTCCTCTACTCCCCAGGGTTGCCCACAGCTCCTTCTCCAGCGACATTTTCTGATTAATTCATTTATCCAGTCACTAACTTCAGCAGCAAAATTAATGGCCGTAGACAAAAATTCAAAGAAGGGCAAAATCAGTGGAGGCCAGAAGGCCAGCTAATTGACTCCTTGATGACTAAATGCTTGTGGAGCCATCTTTGTGTATACAAAATTCATATAACAAAACTATAGTTGATAGTGCAATTAACCAGTGCCATTATGTTAACCCACTGGTGCCAGGAAATAATCAGAGCAAAATTGCTGCCATGCAGGGTTAATGTGAAGGTTGTCCATGAGATGAAAATCAGAACTGTTTTTTTTTTCTCTCTCTCTCTCTTCTTCTGTTTCTTCTTTTTCTTTCTTTCTTTCTCTCTTTCTTTCTTTCTTTTATTTTATTTTCCTTTTTTTCATCTGTTATTCTGGACAAGCTTATAATATTATATTCTCAATAAAAGTATTGAAAACAAGCATTTAGGCTCTTGGTCAAAAACTACCTCTATTGAAGCCATAAAAATGTGTATAAAGCATGCAGAAGGGGGCAGATGCCATCCAGAATGATTGGATTCAGGCTTCTCACTTTTTTTTCTTTCCTTTTTTTTCTTTAACCCATTTTTGACGGGTAGTATTCATAGAGGCCCAGGACTCGCTGCCGGGGGCTTATATCGTCACCCGATCATGTGCGACCACTCATGCCAAATACTAGCATCCATGCCGTTGCTTCGTAATACTACGAAGATATGTTGTAATTTCAGTTTTCATTATTTTCTAAAGTCTCTACTTGCCATACTTCCTGATAAATTGAGACTGAAGGATACTTTTGTTGTTATATAGACTCCATAGTTGATCATTATTCAATCTATAGTCCGAATAAAATAAGCAGTGTGTGGCATCATGGAGTTGAAATCATCGGTTCGTTGTGTTTTTTTTTTTTGCATGGTAAAAATGAGTGTTAAAACCGACTTAATCACACTTTCACTGGCAAAAAAATAATCTTTTGCCGTGATTGTAACAAATAAAAACTCATGGCATGTCCATGCATACTCTATGGCATGTGCGTACGTGCCCCCAGCAGATGGTCCCGCCATGCCATGGCATGTGCGTACATGCCACCCGTTGGCAATGGGTTAAGGATTTTTAGCCAGAGTACCTGCTAGGTCACAATATTAAATGGAGGCAAAGGAATATGGGACTGATCATCCCTTTTAGGGGGCAATAACCTTACCAGTGCTATTTCATTTGCATAAAAGAATGTCATGTATGTTTCCTGTTATATAAATATATACTCACTCTGCATATGCTTGCAATTAAAATTTACAGTATATTTTCATATGGATGATAGTGTGTGCAGGCATGAATATATGCATGTTTGCTTGCTTCCATTGATGAATTTATTTTTCATCATAAGAATTATCCATGATTACTTTGATATTTCTTATTTTTGATTAATTTTATGTCTATAATGAAATTGGTCAGATGAATCGGAAGAAAATTAAAGAATAACATTTTTACAGTGATTATATATATTCAGTAGCTTAGATATATTTGTTGTTTGTAATTGTCCCAAAAAATAGAATCAGGAAATTAAAGATAAACTGTATGAGTTACATAGCTTTTAGGACATATCTATAGACTTCAGCATTAGAGCCTGCAAGGTTTCTAAAGAAATCAATCTTGTTTTCTCATCAGATTATAGGCTAACATTTTTGGCCTTTCAGGTTGCTTTATTATTCATAACAATTCAGTTTTACTACTATAGTAGCCATATTCTAGTCCTTTGTTTCTTCCCAAATTCTATAGTTTTCTTCCTCATTCATCTCGTGAGAAGTGGTTTGCAAGGAGGTTTGAAGAACTGTTGTAGCTGATGAAAAAGGAGACAAAACCAGAATAGTTATGTCTGTGTAGGGCATTACCTTTTTCACTCTGAATATTGAGACATTGACTGAACTCCATTATGTTGCCAAACATACAAACCAGCCTAGCAGACGTCCACCAAGTGCAAGCATTCAGAATCATTGTTTTATGCAGCAAACTGAGCCCATTTTGCAGTCCTTCTGTCTCTGTAGTATGAGTAAATTAAACATTCCCAAGATGAATTTAGTTTAATGAGATTTTGCTAATAGTTTGGATCTCTCTCACAATACAGCTGCAGAGATTGAAGAGGATGGGAAGTGCTTTACTGGACGGAGGACCAGACTTCCAGCTCCTAAACCTCTCACAGAAGACTTTTCTGTTTGGAATTTCCTTTACAAAAATATTGGAAAGGACTTGTCCAAAGTTAGCATGCCAGTGACCCTTAATGAGCCTCTGAACATGCTGCAGGTATTTTTTCTTAGTCATGCATTGTAAAAATGAAGACTAATTTAAAAGTATTATATGTAAGACGAAAATAATGGCTTGGATATTAATTTTATGACTACAGGATATAGCTGTCACAGAAATTAATTCCATTGCAGAGGATGTGTGAAGAATTAGAGTACAGTGAATTATTAGATAAGGCTGCTGGACTTGAGGATCCTGGGGATAGGATGGTGTTAGTAGCTGCCTTTGCAGTGTCAGCTTATTCCTCATCCATCTACCGTGCAGCTCATAAACCATTCAACCCTCTTTTAGGCGAGACTTATGAAAGCATCAGGGAAGACAAAGGCTTCAGATTTGTGGCAGAACAGGTGAGTAATGTTGAGCAGGATTAACTCCTTCAAGCATTTTGAAGCAAATTAGGTCAAAATGGTGTGTTGTAGGACAATCAGTAGTGACAAAAAATACACAAATGTGTCCAAAAATTTGTTATCCTATCTGCATGAAGCACCCATTACTGCTGGGCCATGTGTATAGACATCATAACAAACGGCTTGATCTACTAGGCACGGCTATACACGTGGGAAGTTCCACTATATGTAGCGGACTCCTGCTCCCAACGGCAGGACAGTTGCCAGAAATCTGACACCAACAGATTTCTAATACCATCATCTAAGGGTTATATATATATATATATATATATATATATATATATATATATATATATACATACATATATACATATATACATATATACATATATATATATATAATATATATATATATATTTATATATGTTTCAAAATATATATATATATATATAACAAACTATATATATATATATATATATATATAATATAAAACTATATATATATAATATATATATATATATATATATATATATATATATATACAAACAATATATATATATACATATATATATACATACAATATATATATATATATTATATATATATATATATATATATATAATATATATATATATATATATATATACCAAATATATATATATATATATATATATAATATATATATATATATATATATATACAATTATATATATATATATATATATATATATATATATATATAAAACTATATTATATATATATATATATATATATATATATATATATATATACATATCAAACCAAGAAGTCAATGGATTGGTCTGGCAACAGGAGCTATGAACTCGACCAACAAGAGCATTTGGAGATGTCGGTACCTATGCAGAAGGACCAAGCTGTGTGTCTTCAAGGCCTTGATACTGCCAGTTTTGCTCTGTGGAAGCGAAACCTGGACGCTATCCTGTGTCTTGGAGTCTAGTCTTGATGCCTTTTGTAGCAAGTCCCTTCGCTGGATCATGGGGTACAGTTGGCAGGACCAACCGGCAGTTACACAGTGAGACTGGCATGGGACCCATTACTTGCATAATTCGGGATCGCCAACTCAGGCTATATGGGCACCTAGCTTGTTTCCCTGTGGACGACCCAGCCCATCAGGTTGTCTCTCTGCGAGACAACCCTGGAATTAGAGATAGGCCGTGGGCCTGCCTGGAGACTCACCTCGAGGGATCCTCGTGGCTGGAAGCGAAGGGTGGATGCGGCCATGCGCCCCCATCAGCGTTAGTCCCTTGATGATGATGATGATAGATATATATATATATATATATGCACATATATGGACTACGCTACCAAGGTATGTAAAACTCTCCGTAATTTCAACGTCCTCTCCGCAAACATGGATCGACTGAACAGGTTCCCCTAACAGGCCCCTAAAGTCCTGAATCTTGATCTTGGTCCAGGAGACCTCTAGGCCTAAGGGCTTTGCCTCATTGCTAAATGCATCAAGAGCTGCCAGCAGTGACTCCAAGGACTCAGATAGTATAGCAACATCATTGGCAAAGTCAAGGTCTGAGGCCTTGATATTGCCTAGTGTTGCTCCACACTGACTTTGGCTAGTAGCTCTGCCCATTATCCAGTCCACAGGTGTTGAAATGTGTTGGTGCAAGGACACAGCCTTGCCTCACCCCTGAATTAATTGGGAAGAAGTTCAACAGAACCCCACCACACATTACAACACTTTCAGTACCAGTATAAAGTCTTGCTATTAGGCCAATAATCTGTGTCGGAATTCCCCTGAGTCTCAGGATCTCCCATAGCGATTCCCGATGCACAGAGTCAAACGCCTTCTTGAGGTCGATGTAGGTTGCAAGCAACCCACGACCTAACTCACAACAGCGTTCCACAATTACTCGAAGCGCTAGTATTCAGTCTATTGTGGACTTGCCAGGAGTAAATCCAGACTGCTCTGGTCTCTGATGCCTCAGTAGGTGGTTGTGGATCCGTTTCAGAAGAATGTTGGCCTGGTATGCTGAGCAGTGTAATGCCACGGTAGTTGCTACAATCCCAACAATCCCCTTTCCCCTTCCAGAAAGGGATGACCACTTCCCTCATCAGGTCAGGGGGAATGGTACCAGACTGCCAGATGACAGTCAGGACTGTATGCAGGCCCCAAGCCATAGGTTCACCCCCAGCCTTTAGCAGTTCAGCAGGGATATCACATATGCCTGCAGCTTTCCCACTCTTCAGCTTGGAAATCGCTCTCCTAACCACTGTTAGAGTAGGAGGTTCCTCGCTGATGGGTGGCACAGGTATTGTGACATTGCTTGCATCCAAGCTAACAGTTGGAGGGTCTACCTGGTACAACTGCTCAAAATACTCAGCCCAACTTTCACGAACCCCAACATGATCTGTCCATCCGCTGATCGGACTGCAGTCATCTGTGAGGAGGGGTTAGAGTTCAGCTTTCTCAGGGCTTGGTAGGCAGGGCGAAGGTCGTTTACCAAGAAATGGCCTTCAACCTCCTCAGCAAGATTCCTGATGAACTGTTCCTTGTCCCTTCTCAGCAGTGTCCGAGTCCTACACACCATGGAGCAATGCTAGACTTGATTATCATTCAGCCGAGCCATGCGGCACACTTCAGTGGCCTCTAATGTCTCCAGGGCTGCTTCAAGTGTTACGTGCTTGAAGAGCTCCCACAGAGCAACTGTATCCATCAGGTTGTCAAGTTCTGTGAATCGGTCAGAGACTGCCATGCTGAACCCACGGGCACACTCCTCCCTTAGTCTGTCCAAGTGAAACACCTTAGGGTGGCCACTGGAGGGACGGGGAGTTTTGAAGTGGACCCACAGGGTAGCCACAACCAGTCTATGGTCAGTGCCACAGAACTCAGCACTACGGTAAACCCTGCAGTTCTGGAGGATCCTCCATCACGTGCTAACAAGATTGTGGTCAATCTCCTTGGCCACTGTACCCATATCGCTATACCATGTCCAGCGATGCAGGTTAGAGCGCTTGTACCAGGAGCCAGATATCCTCATTTTGTGGGACCTAGCCAAGTCCTGGAGAAGGAGGCTATTCTCGCTGCTAGGATCAGCTCCTGAGCCATGGGGGCCGACAGACATCTCATAACCAGCTCAGTCGCAGCCGGATACCGCATTGAAGTCGCCCAGAACAATGCAAATATCTCGCAATTGTCTGCCACAGATGAGAGTTTGGCGTAGAATGCCTCTTTCACATGAAGTTTACATACATCGGTAGGAGTGTATACAGCAATAAGAGACATGAAGCCAAAAGCATGCTTCAGTCTCAGTGCCATAATATGCTCATTAATCGGTGTCACCTCAACTACCGAGGGCTGAAGTCGGCTGGAGATGGCTATGGCTACATCCTGGAGGTGGTGACCATCACTGTAGCCCAACCAGTAGTAGGTGTACTCACCCATACTGATCGTGCCGCTACCAGGTCTTCTCACTTCTGAGATGGCAGCCACCTCTACTCCCAGTCGCTTCAATTCCCGCTTTAGCAGAGTTAACCGCTCATCCTGCCGCAAGGACCAGATGTCCCGAGCGCCTACCTGGAAAGCTCGCCTGACGTATAGTCTCAGGTAGTCACTCTGGGTGCACGCCACCTCTGCCGCCCCCGCTGATGCTGCCCCAAATAAAGGGGGTTGGCAGGCTGTGAGGCCACCCATCCACCAGTGGGGTTCCCGAGGGTTTTGCCCCACAAACTTCATGGTGGGTTGCCGCCTGCAGGGGTGCAGGCAATGAGTAACTCTCATTCCAATCCTGCACCCCTACATTTGCTCTCCCAGCAGGACCCACAGCCCGCCTTGTTTGCTGGGTGGGAGCGACAGCATATCCATTTACGTGTTGCGTTGCCGGTGGGTCTTTCTGGGGGGGAGGAGAACAGGCAAGGCCCACCACCCCCGAGATGCCCCATTACCCCAGGGTGGTAGAGGGCAGGAGTTGGTATGGAGCCAGAGCGTGTCCACACACCGGTGGGCCATAGCTCCATACCTCTGGGGCCTCCTGCTGCTCAGAGATCCCCCACAGGTTAGCCTGGGACCCTTTTTTGCACTGGGCCAGCCAGTGGTGGAAGCTGCAAGCGAGAAGGCATACAAGCACTTAACACTATCTAGGCTGCCACACCATCGCTTCACATCACCTTGCAAGTGAAGCACCTACCATATATGCTATATATATATATATATATATATATATATATATATATATATATATATATATGCATATATAAATATATATACATATATTATATATATATATGTGTGTGTATATATAATATATATACACACATATATATATATATATATATATATATATATATATATATATATATATATATATATATATATAAATAAATATGTATATATATGAGCTGGTTGTGAGATGTCTGTCGGCCCCCATGGCTTAGGAACTGATCCCAGCAGCAAGAGACATCAGAGACCGGAGCAGTCAGGATTCACTTTTGGCAAGTCCACAATAGACTGAATACTAGCGCTTCGAGTAATTGTGAAACGCCGTTGTGAGTTTAGTCTAGGGCTGCTTGCAGCCTACATCTACCTCAAGAAGGCGTTTGACTCGTTGCATCATGAATCGCTATGGGAGATCCTGAGACTCTGGAATTCCGACGCAGATTATTGGCCTAATAGCAAGAGTTAAACTGGTATTGAAAGTGCTGTAAAGTGTGGTGGGGGTCTGTCAAACTTCTTCCCTGTTAATTCAGGGGTGAGGCAAGGCTGTGTCCTTGCACCAACACTTTTCAACATCTGTATGGACTGGATAATGGGCTGAGCTACTAGCCAAAGTCAGTGTGGAGCAACACTAGGCAATATCAAGGTCTGAGACCTTGACTTTCCCGATGATGTTACTATCCTATCTGAGTCCCCTGGAGTCACTGGTGGCAGCTCTTGATGCATTCAGCAATGAGGCGCAGCCCTTAGGCCTAGAGGTCTCCTGGACCAAGATCAAGATTCAGGACTTTTGGAGTCTGTTATGGGGAATCCGTTCAGTCGATCCATGCTTGCGGCAAGGACATTGAAGTTACAGAGAGTTTTTCATACCCTGGTAGTGCAGTCCATAACTCTGGGCTGTCAGACCAAGAAGTCAACAGACGGATTGGTCTGGCAACAGGGGCTATGAACTCGATCAACAAGAGCATTTGGAGATGTTGGTACCTATGCAGAAGGACCAAGTTATGTGTCTTCAAGGCCTTGATATAGCCAGTTTTGCTCAATGGGAGTGAAACTGGACGCTATCCAGTGTCTTGAAGTCTCATCTTGATGCCTTATTTAACAAGTCCCTTCGCCGGATCAGGGGGTACCACGTGTCCAACCGGCAGTTACACAGTGAGACTGGCATGGGACCTGTTACTTGCATAATCCGGGATCACCAACTCAGGCTATATGGGCACCGAACTTGGTTCCCTGTGGATGACCCTGCCCATCAGGTTGTCTCTTTTTGAGACAACCCTGGGTGGAGGAGGCCTGTGGGACGACCCAGGAGACCATGACTTGGGCAGCTCAACGAGACTTGTTGCGAGGAATTAGAGATGGGCTTAGGGCCTGCCTGGAGAC
Source organism: Penaeus monodon (assembly GCF_015228065.2). Lineage (NCBI taxonomy): Eukaryota > Metazoa > Arthropoda > Malacostraca > Decapoda > Penaeidae > Penaeus > Penaeus monodon. The sequence goes on from NC_051390.1 coordinate 29,695,604, forward strand.
TCACTATGAGGGACCCTCATGGTTGGAAACGAAGGGTGGATGCGGCCATTTACCCCCATCGGTGTTCACCCCGTGATGATGATCATAATGATATATATATATACATATTTACATATGCATAGATATATTAATATATATGCATATATGATATATATATATCTGCATATATACATATAAGTTTGTGTGTATATATATATATATATACATATATATATATATATCATCATCATCATCAAGGGGCTAACGCCGACGGGGGCGCATGGCGCATCCACCCTTCGCTTCCAGCCACGAGGATTCCTCGAGGCAAGTCTCCAGGCAGGCACACGGCCATCTCTAGTTCCTCACGACAGGTCTCGTCGAGCTGCCCAAGCCATGATCTCCTAGGACGTCCCACAGGTCTCCTCCACCCAGGTTGTCTCGCAGAGAGACAACCTGGTGGGCAGGGTCGTCCATAGGGA
>NC_051390.1:29696161-29723752 GCF_015228065.2 Penaeus monodon
GGCGTACTTACAGGTTTTCGGAGAGAGTCGGGGGCATCGTTCGTGTCGCAAGCTTGAAAGAAGCGACATCCCCAGCTGGAAAACATCTGTGAGGGACTTGTAAAAGCACGGTCTGTTGCGTATATTTATTGATAGAAGTTCTTGGTAATGTAGCGTGGACCGAGGTGGTATGGCCGGTTTGTGCAGAAGGCCCGCGGGCGAGCGGGGCCGCGACTCGAGGTAGAGTGTCCGTAGGGGCCCGTGGCTTTTTTCACGTGGACCCAAAAGTCCCAAAAATATAACCTTTCGCCCAGCGGGGGGGAGGTCACATCTGATATCTCACCTCGTTTGTGTTGGGTTCGTGTTTAAGAGACCAGCGCGCTAAGGTCGCCCTCGCCCCCTCTGGACGGGCTGACCCTGACCTCCGCGCAGCGCTTTTACCCCTTTAGACAAGTCGTAGCGTCGTCGTAGCGTGTTCACCCCTTTACGTGTGTTTTGCGCCCCCCTGTCAGCCACTGTACTAGAGTGGCCTTTACAATTGGTGTCAGGGTGGCGCTGCGTCCTTCCGGCTGCAGCATGAATGCAAACCTTCAAAGAAAATCCGCTTGACCGCTTCAAGACATGGCTAAAAAAAAAAAACCACCTAAGTACACTTTTGGGGCCCCCCTTTTTTTATTTCTTTCCCTTCCTTCTCCCATACATGTGTTAAGCCATTGTTTTTTTTTTGGGGGTTAAAAGGTGCTAATGACAGCAAATGGCACGTTCTCACACTATTCCTTCACCTCAGATCGCATTTCCGTGTGATCGAGATGCAATCAATAAACATGAAATCGTTCGTTAGTTAAGTAATTAATTTTTTTCCCCTTGTTTTAGAGACTTATATTTTTTCATCTGCAAAAAATTTTAACGCGTTCGTGATTTTATCGTATCACGAATATCATTTCATTTTTCCTCCCCCTCGCCCCTACCTGACCGTACCTTTTCTTCGCTTGCGGTCACTTTGGTTTAGAAAAAGGTTATTTTCCCGTCTTGACCTGACCTCACTTTCTCTTTTCCCGGTCGGTGGCGACGTGGGAAGGTGTGAATGCATGGTTTCCTGTATTTGGTTGTTTATTTTTGTTGATGCCTTGGGAATTAACCATAGCATTGTTACATTGTTTTTTGGGGGACATGTTCTATCGGCGCTAGAGCGAAACATGTAACGCAATTTCATTAAATTGTATTATTTGAATTATAGCGTAGGATCTTCCCCATATCATAGCGCACAGGATTGCCCGATATTACCCCGGGGTTGCTTTAAACGCCTAATGATCTGCGCTCCGTCGTTCGAAAGTAGGTATAATAAACCGAAAATTATTCGTTTGGCTCCCTTTGAGTCGGTGTGACCCGCGGATGTGTCCGTTAATTAAGCTAGAATCATTATTCGCTTATTAATCACACCTTTCTCACCCTCCTCAAGCGCTTGCATGTTTTTGGGTACCCCCAAGCGTTTGTGGATTCGTGGGAAAAATTTTTATATTTCCCTTTGGGAATTTTTCGAGCGCCCATCACGGATACGCAGAAGAGAGTAGGGTTTTCATATTCCTGGCTCGAGTCGCTTCAGTCATATACAGCATTTGGGTATAGAATCCGTTAATTTTTTTATTGGAGTCGGGCACAAAAAGCTAGACTTGTACCTCGACTATATATTGCAGTCGGACCGACACGACACTGAAGGAAGATCATGCTACAGTTCCGGTCACCTTAGGATGCCGTGGGGAAGGACGTCATCGAAGATCGCCATAGGCCCGCGGGACCAAGATTTTCGTCAAAAAAGGTGTTAAGCCGTCCCAGGTAGTGGACGGGCGTTCCCTGCCGGGCCCCCGTAGATCCAGCGAACCAGCACCTTTGCTGCAGATACAGTCGCCCTAGGATGCTGTGCATAGGGGGCCGCCTGGGGGAAACCCTGCAAAACCTATTCAAACTCCAGGAGCTCGTAGCGCAGGTATCAGCCGCCTGAGATGCCACACCCCCTGCCCGACACCCGGGAAGAGAGAGATAGATAGATAGATAGATAGTGAGAGTGAGAGAGTAGGGAGAGAGAGTTAGAGAGAGAGAGAGAGAGAGAGAGAGAGAGAGAGAGAACAGGAGAAGAGAGAGTATGAGAGAGAGGAGATTGGGAGAGGGGAGAGAGTAGGAGAGAAAGAGAGTAGGAGAGATAGGTAGAAGGGAGAGAGAGAGGAGTAGAGAGGAGAGAGGAGAGATGAGGAGAGAGTGAGAGAGAGTGAGAGAGAGGGGAGAGAGGAGGACAGAGAGAGAGTGGGGAGAGAGAGTAGGAGAGAGATGAGAGAGAGGGGAGATAACAGGTACAGAACCTTTTATAATGGCTTGCAGGGGTAAGTGTTTACTGGAATAACGGCTTTAGTGTTTATTGATAAGAGTTTAACACACAGTATGGAACATACGAGACGATGTCTGGGGGTAACGCGGGTCACGTGTTAGGTCAACCTGTCCGGAGGGGGGGGGCTAGGCCGACCTTACCCCGTCGGGTCCTGGCGACAAACTGTCGGGTCAGGGGAGGTCGATAACATCGTCATCTACGCCCTCCCTGACTCCCCTGGTTCTTATTTAGGATTTGGAGCCACGTGGTAAACAGCCATGTAGTAAATTTGGTACTTATGTATATGGTACATTGTACTTTGCTCGGCCACCTACTTGTGCCTCGCCCTCGATACACCTTAGATTTGCTTCAAGGGTGACTAACTTGGCTGGTTGTCTCGTTCTCCCGTGTCTTGTCCTGGTGCATCTTCATGGCTGCTTGTCCTGCGTCCTCATCTTCCTGGTCATTGGTGTAATCTGTCCGTCCTCGACGTCCACACCTCCTCGAAAGTCTCGCACAGGCCCTCCTTGACTTCCAGGCCTAATTTGGGCGGCGTTCTCGTCCAAAAGTCCTCACAGATCTCGTCCAGGTCCTTTTCGGCGGCATGCTCAATCTCTACATCCTAGTAATTTTCATCTAGGGTGTCCGGCGGGGCGGCATCTCAGGGCGGCTGTACCTGCGCTGATGTGCTCCTGGCGTTGACTGGATCTGTGGTCATCCAGGCAAGCGTTCGCCCATCCTCAGCATCCGGGGGCAACTGGTTACCTGTGCTGGCGAGTTCTGGTCCTTTGCTGGATCTATGGGCCCCCCCGGGCAGGCAGCACCCGTCCACTACATAAATGGGATGGCTTAACACCTGCTTGAAGAACATCCTGGTCAGCAGGCCTATGGTGATCCTCAGGTGACGTCCTTCCACAGCATCCCCAAGGTGACCGGTTCTGGAGCGCAGGGTCCTCTTTCAGTGCCGTGTCAGTTATCGTTGGTCCATTGCTCATATATGTTGGGGAACCAGATCATACACATAAGGGCCAGAGTAAGAGAAAAAGAAAGGCAAACAGAGAAAAAGGGGCTGTCAAGTACCATAGCCATTATTTATATAAATTTGCGGTTTTTAATGTTGGTTTTTCCCAAATTTTATTTTCATCTTTTTTTTTTCGTTTTGTGTTTTATTTTCACAAGATAAAGAAAAAAGTAGGAGAGGGAGACGTCAGTAGTGATCCGTATGAACCTGGCTTGAACTACTAACTGTCTTGATAGATATGAGATTTGATAAGGGGAACGAACAACGGCAATCTGCACGGATTTAATTGAACCAATTTGTCGTCACACAGAGAAGAAAATAAATGTAATTTGTACATCATGTACGAGAAAATCGTCACGATTGACAAATTGCGGGCAAAAGAAATGCGTCATATATCTTTACGACAGCAACAAACCCTATTAATGAAGGGGTTTTCAGTGTCATTTGTTCTGCGGGATGAGGGAGAAGTGAGTTAGTGTGTAAGGGTGTGTGAGTAAGCGACAGCGAGCGTGAATGAGAGCGAAAGTGAGTGTGATATCACACAGAGAATGAATCACAAACCAATATTAACGTTCACTATAACGAAACTGAAGTAAATTAGCAATGCAGTATATAAAATATTTCAACTACCACATTGAATTAACATTTAAGATATGCGACAGAATATATGCATGAGTGAATGGTGACAAGAAATAAATATTCGCAAGATTCTCAGCAAACAAATCTTCTTGGGGTCAGAAAATATAAAATGCCGAGGTACATGTCTAGTTATGCATGTTAGACTTCACCGACAGGGGAATCCTTTATCCAAAATGCCGTACACTGAAGCGAACCAAACCAGGAAAATCTATAAAAACCTGCTCTTTTCTGCGTATCTGTGATAGGTGCTCGTGATTTTCCCCTACGGATATTTACGAATCACACGATTGCTTGGGAATCACCCAAAACAAGCAAGCGACTTCAAGAGGGTGAAAAGGGGTGTGTTTTAATAAGCGAATAATTATTCCAGCTTAAAACCCTATCCTACATCAATTAACGGATGTAACCGCGGTCACACCGACTCAAAGTTGCCGATCGAACGAATAACTTTGGTTTTACCTTTTACCTACTTTTGAAATGTAGGAGCGCAGATCTATTAGGCGGTTATGCAACCCCGAAATTATCGGGCAATCCTGTGCATATGATATTTGGGGGAGGATCCTACGCTAAATTTATTAATAAATTTTAATAAAATCGCGTAAAAAGTTCCGGTCTCACCAATAGCAATGTAACCGTGCTACAGTTAATCCCTAGGTTTGACCAGAAAAAAGAAATTGAGGTCAGGTCAGATGGGAAAAAGAAACAGTCATCTTTTGACCTTTTCCTCGACCCCAAAATGACCCAACACAAAAGAGAAAGCACGTCAGGTCTGGGCGAGGGTAGGAACGAGATAAAATGAAATGATATTCGTGATAAGATAAAATCACGAATGCGTTAATTTCGTTGAAGATGAAAAAAACAAAAAATCTCTAAAAACGAGAGAAATTAATTTAAATAACGAATGATATTCATGTTTGTTGAGCACATACTGTACCACACGGTAATGCGATCTGAGGTCAAAAGAATAGTGTGAGAACGTGCCATTTGCTGTCATTACACTTTTTACCCAACAAAAACCAACGGCTTAAAAAACATTTATGGGAGAAGAAAATTTAAAGGGGAAAGGGGAAAAAAGAAATGAGGAAGGGCCAAAAAAAGTGTACTTACGTGTTTTTTTTCGAGACATGTCTTTTCTTCGAAGGTGTTGCATTCGTTCTGCGAGCCGAAAGGGCGCCCGCGACCACCCTGCCACCAGTCTGTAAGAGTCTTAAGTACTCTGGTACAATGGCTTTGCAAGGGCAGTGATACTTGTCTGATGGCTTCACTCTTTATTGGTAAGAATTAATACACAGTATGGGAATACATGAGACAATGTCTAGGGGTTAAAGCGGGGTTACATGTCAGATCTTCCCACTCTCGGGTTTAGGCGAGGTCAGATAACATCGTCATCTATGCCCTCGCTGAGTCGAAGGTTTTATTTGGACTTGGAGCCACGTGGTAAACAGCCACGTGGTCTATTGGTACTTATGTATATGCCATAGAGATAGATAGATAGATAGATAGATAGAGAGAGAGAGTAGGAGAGAGAGAGAGAGTAGGAAAGAGAAAGAGAGAATAGGAGAGAGAGAGAGAGTGTAGGAGAGAGAGAGAGAGAGAGAGTAGGAGAGAGAGAGAGAGAGAGAGAGAGAGAGAGAGAGAGAGAAGAGAGAGAGAGAGGAGAGAGAGGAGAGAGAGAGAGAGAGAGAGAGGGGGGGGGGTAAAGACCTGGGAATTACCTGCTAAACGTTTATTTCTGACAATCAGATTAGAACTCAGTTGGGGAGGTGGGGTGCGCCACATCTATTTTTTTTTTTTTATCTGCCTTTCCTATATCACCCCCTCTCTAAATGGTGTGTGATACAGCTCTCGGGGAATCTGCAGGGTTAGTATGAGCACCAACCGCTGTCCTCCTTTTGTATGCCATACGTCCCCTCCCCCACGAATATAATAACTCATCTGGGAGCTCAGCACCAACACCCACTATGAAATTAAACAAAACCGAAGGCATCGTAGGACACACGCCATCGTATCTCTGCATCCTCTTCTCCTTATATCTGCCACTTGAGTTGCTAGATCCTTTGCAACTCCTCCACTAGTCGCAGGTGCAGCACTTATGGGAATTGCTGAGATTCACACAGTGCGTTAGTTTTCAATGTGGTCTTTAATCGCAAAAATCAAGCCTTTGTGTCCAAAAGAGGAACTAGAAAAACAAAAGGATTATATAATAATAATTCTGGTACGATGGACTAATATGACACAACCAAACAGTTCTTGATATTCTTGGACAGTAGCCTCTCTCTGGATGAGCTTACCGCTACCAACATTTCTGTTAAAACAGCTTATCGCAGACTGAAATACTACTGTGACATCGCGAGTTGCAAGATCTATGCAGAGTTCTCTATTCAAAGTCACATCTAGCACTTCAGGTTTAGTGGGATCATACTCCCATTGAGAAAACAAACAAGCAATCACTTCCTGGGATCCTAGAAATGGACGAGAGATTCGTTTAGGGAGATGAAAGGAAGAAGAAAGTGCAGCAGAGAAACCAGTGTGCTCACTCCGCAAACTGCGAGGACATAACTGTCCAAGTAAGACTTCCTGTGAGTTTTTCCAAGGTCACACTCTGAAAAACTGATAATAATGCTGAAGGCTCGAAGGAAAACTCAAACTCCATATCAGAATGGTGGAATAATCCCAATATATGTATTAAGGAAGTCAGTCAAGGCGGGAAGATGCCTGAGCTTGGGACTCAGTAACTGGCGAGAATGGCTGCAGAAGGAAACTTTGCCTACTTGTTTTTAGAGACACTGTTGGAAGAGGAAGGTGTGTGTAGAGGGAAAATGTTTGCTGAGGTAGATGTTGAAGAAGTACACTGAAAGGAAGAAGAGGGAGTAGTGTTTAGTGTAGTGCTGTGCTGATACAGATAATAAGGATGAAGATTATGGGGAGGGGGTAGGAAACGAAGGAAACTGCGGAGGATGAAGAGATGGAGCGAATATTGAAGAGAACAAGAAATGTTTTCTAAAGGTTGAGTAATAACCTGGATGGGTAGTTATAGCAGTAATGTTTAGAGTCATGATCAAAGGAGAGTCAGGGGTCAGTTGATAAAAAGGGCAAGTCTAATAAGGTTACAAAATCCTTTTTGGCCATGGTAAGACTGGAATATATTGGGAAGAGAAATAGCTCACCTCTCAGGGTTTCCATGAAAAGTAAGGACCAGACAATTAAATAAAGGAATACCGTGTCCATGCCTCCTGTGGCATTTCAGGGCCAACCTAAAGCCAATCTTTCTCTTTTAAACATCTTATGAAGTGGACAGAAGGGTTTGAAGAAACGAAAAAATTGGGTGGTTACAGATCACATAGTTTCCAGAAAGAAATGCAGACTATGAAAAAGGTACAACACTAATTGAATGGGGTATAACAGGTGTCTATAAAAAGAACCTGTACATAAATGGCAACCATATTTAAAAAGGTTCGTAATAGATGGCAAGAGGAGACAGAGGACACTCTCAACTCTGGGACAGGCAGTAAGAAGTGGTGGTCACTTGTTAAGTTGCGACAATAGGTAACCTAGAAATCCCAATATCGCACCAGAACAAGTACAATGGAAAAGGTGCTGCCCTCAGAAGCAATCAAGTAAAAGCCAAACTTCAAGGAATTTTATTCACTTGTAAAATGCCAGCGTAGAATGACAACTCCATTAAAACCTTACTGTGTAATGAAGAACTTTCTAGCCCGCTGGATCTGGGTGCCTGTGGTGTTCTTGCATCCTCTCTGGAATGCAAAAATGTTTTTCTGCATAAGTTTTATGCTGTTTTTCCATTTTCCAAGGTCCATGCTTGTTATTTCTTGTGCTGTACTCATAGTAAGCCATTTTCCTTGAGCTGAATCCATCTCTCTCTAGGCAGTCTACAACTCTGCAGTGACAATAACAATAAGTAACATTTTGTTATTTGTCCTTTTTGCCATGCATTAGCATGGTGAAATCAGTCTGGAATTCTTACGCCGCAAATCCAACATTAGACCACAGCTATGGTATGCTTCGGCCTGGCATTCTACTGCTCCCAAGAGTCTCAACAAAAAATTTTAAATTGGCTTTTAGGCTTATCAATGAAGCTACCAGTTTCTGACGCACCGACTCAAGGGAACCTCGACGTCTGGGGTCTAGCAATGCTCCACAAATCAGGTGGAACAGGTGCCTCCCCTATCCAGCCTCTGTCTCCAATCGCACGGGCGAGAGAGAAGTCCCTGTTTGGCCCTCGTCTCTGCCAGAGCAACAATGGAATTAAATACATCCACCACATATGCCAAACTATAAATGTAGCAATTTATTCAGCCGTTGGAGGTCAACAAGCCAACATCCCTGAATCTGCTGTAAACTCATGATGGAATATGAGCCAACTTTGGATATACCTTTACTATGCATTGACAGTACTCATTACACACTCGGTCAAATTCTAAAGAAATAATAGGTTAGGTTTTCAACCTATTTAGTATATCAAGATGACTTGCAAATACAGTCATTTAACGAGAGAAGGACACAGATAGGGAATGAGAGAGAGAGAGAGAAAGATGGGGAGAGGGTAAAGAGAGAGAGAGAGAAGGATGCGGAGGGGGTAAAGGGAAAGAGAGAAAGATGGGGAGGGAATAGAGGGAAAGATGGGGAGGGGGTAGAAGAGAGAGAGTAGGGGGAGAAAGATAGTATAACAGCATCCGTAGAATGAAAATAAAAATCTAAACATATGCATAAAATCTTTTGAAAAGGGCATGCAGCAATTGAGTAAGCACTTGATTAGAAGAAATAGAGGGGATTTAATTCCCAAGAAATGCCTAGTTGAATTAAAAGCATTTTGATAGGCCTACTGGTTAAAATGGATAGTGGATCGTAAACAATATAGGTGCATCTCATGTAATGGCCATGGCATGTAGATAAGGCAATTTTTTCCTTAATTTGAGTCAGAATATTCTGGGCTCTAATAATTTCCATACCCCATCTTTCAAAAACTCCTTTAACTATAAAAAAAATAAAAATCCGGTACCATCAGCATTAGGGTTAGTGGCTAGCATGCACTTGGCAGGGTACATGTTTAGCAGTCTGAAATAGAAAAAAATGCAGTAAAAATAGTAAAAATAAAGACTCTTGAAAATAGCTATGGTACCAACGCAAGATAAGAAAATGAAGCATAACAGTTAATTGTTAATGGTTATATATTAAAATCTTATAAAGTTAATGACTAAATGTGCTACACGTCAATATTAGTACAGCAAATTTCGGAAAGTATGGCATTGTCTCCAGAAGGGTGCAGAAGGGATAACAGGGAAGGATGAAGGTGGTGAAGATGAAGCAGGAGGAATGGGGTTTCTGAAAAGGAGTTGGTTGGGGAGGTCTGAGAAAGTTTTTCTTGTGAAGGGGAGTAAGGCAGGGATCAGTACAAGAGGAAAGGGGGTGGGGGTAATATTATGAATGAGGGGTGAGGGTATTGGGTGTAGAAAAAGTAGGAAAGGAAGAATTTGGGAAATGTCACAAGGGTTCAGGGGGAAAGTATCAAGAATATCAGAAGGGGGAGGATCTGGGGAAGGGCACTCTCATGACAAAAGGGAGTTACATGTATATCCAGGAGGAAGGGGAAGGGAGGGCCAGGATTAGAAAAAGGGAGTGATTTGGGGAGTTCTGAGAAACGATGGTTTGCTTATGCTGAGGAGAAAAGGAGACAGACGTTTGAGGAGCAGAGGAAGATGTAGGTATGGGAGAGGATGTGGTAGGAGAAGATTGGGTGGAATTTAGATTGTTTGATCCGATAGGTAGAGCGAAGAGTGTGACATCTATTAATAATGGAATCTGCCTGAGCCAGTGTGACATCCATTAATCAGGGAATTGGCCTGAGCAGCTGTAGACCGCCTGGGACATGACCTCACCTTCGGCGACAAAAGGAAACGCTTGGAGGGGTAGCCGATGGTAAACAGCTGTGTCCCCACGCCCTAGGGTAGAAGCGACCTAGCAAAATCCGGTCAGTCCGAGTCCGTTCCCTGAACCGCGAACACTTTCCCCCTTTCGCCCTAGGAGCTGAAGCCGCTTCTGCCACGTCTACCATGACAATAAGATCTCTTCAAACTACGTGTCTGTTCTCTTAACCCTTTACTTCCTAAAACTCTGCTTCAGCCCTGGTTTTTCATCAAGCTCAGAAAACTGGAAAACATCACAGGGTGTGGATGCTTTATCATGCACCGACTGCAACATTTTGAGCCATCATGGATCCCAACAGGTAATTTACTGCAGAGATATTTACTTTGTGTAATAAGCAAACTATAAGCTGAATGTTTCATACCAGTATATCCATACTTGATAAAACAGAAAAGTTTTAGGCTAATATAAATAAATGTGACTAAATTGTCCTGTGAGGCACATGCAAGTCATACTTGACCATATATAAACACAAGCTATATTTTTACAACAATTATCTCCCACCTGCGTTTTCTAATTTTATTACATGATATGTTTTCTATAAGTTTTAAAGAAAACTTGTTTATGGTTTGAAATCTAGTATAAGCAACATGGCATACTGTAATGAGGGTCATACAGTACAAAAATGAGTTAGTAATTATTTCAGGTGGATCAGGAATCACCACAGCCAATTTCTACAGGAATGGAAAAGTATATAGGCCACGGGTTATGCATCAATTTTTGTGTTCAAGTGACACAGCAGATATTGTGAACATGCTGTGGATGAGGTGGAAGATGCTTACTCACCACATGAGTCTGAGGAAGGTACGTTAGTACACGAAATAATGTTCGTAAGCCTCTCCACATTATTCATGTGCTGAATAATTTCAATAAAGTGCAAAATTATAAAGCCATGTCCGTAATTATTAGAATAAAATATGAGAAAGAAAAAACATTTTAGTGAAAAGTTGATTGACATATTTTATATATACTTAGAATATTACTATAAAAAAAATGTTTCGCATCTTTCAGAGCTGTCTTCTGATGGGGAGGAATTTCCTGATGATACAGTTGTATTAGAAATCAACAACTTGATACAGTCTCCCCGCTCAATCGAATCCCAAGAATAGGCGAAGAAAATTCACAAGATATACTGGGAACATATTCATAGCAGAGATGAAGCACCTACAGTTCCCATATATGATGTCAGCGACCCCAGTGAGATTGAAGAGGGTTATCTCTTCCAGTAAATCTGTTCAGGAGATTTTTCTCAGATGAGCTCTTGGATATGGTTGTTCAGCAGTCTAATCTATATGCAGTTCAACAAAAATACTAACAAACCACTTAGAGGTACCTAAGAGGAAGCAAATGTCCCTGTGTGAATTCAAGCTCAAACTTGCAGATTCTCTTTTGTCGACCGTCGAGTAATGTAACAAATGCTGCATACATTACCAAGAAAAAAACTGGGAGAGCAACTAAGCCTATTCCTGACAAAGACCTAAGACTGAATATGGTGGGCACTTCCCTAGCATTTCTGAGAAAAGAGGCCCATGTAAGCTGCCAGGATGCACTGGTAACGTGTCAGTGTTTTGCATGAAATGTGAAGTTCATTTGTGTTGTGAATCAAAGAGGAATTGCTTTCTAGAATTCCACACAAAATAATCACAAGATAAATTATTTTTCCCATACAAGAAAACTTTTTACTTTGAGTTTTTGCAGAAAGGATTTTTCCTCAGATAATTTTTTTTCCAATTTCATACAGGAGGATCAACTGAGAAAATTTTGCACAAATACTTATAAAATGAAAGTTAAGTGCCTTAATTGCATTTATGTTTATATAGAAAGTAATAGAAAAAACCTGAGAAATATTAGGTGCAGAGTATGTTTTTGTACTCCTGAAGTGACAATTTGTCCCTCTTATGGAAATACTTTATTATCAATAAATGTTTATAAAACACTTGATGTGGCTTATAAATAACCCTAATACAATATATTCCTATCATGCAACAAAATTTTCAGGTAAAGAAGAAGGGTCAGGAAGTAAAGGGTTAATAAAGCTGCGAAACAGATACTGAGTTTTCCTCTGGACCTACCAGATAATATAGTGCTTTCTTGTAAATTCAAATTATAGAGGGGTAGGCACCTGGGGAGTAGAGATTGGAATGTCTGGATCCAGAATGGCAAAAGAATTTGAGAGGGGAGAGTAGAAGTGGGAACGTAAGGAGTAGGAAGAAGTGATATTGGGAGATGTAGAAAAATCTTAGGGAGAAGGGGGAAGGGCAAAGCGAAGGACAGCACTGGAGTAGAGAGTTAAAAAAAACTTAGTCGGCATAAAGTGAGACCACCTGAAAACAGCTACCTTAAACTTCAATTTGTAGTTAAGACAACCCCTATAAAAATGCATTATGGCGTGGCGATTGGCGTGGGGCAACAGAGTTGGTAGTATAAGCCAAAATGCAAACATTTCTGAGATTAATAGGGGAGGGTCGCTATGGCCGGAAAGAACAGCCATCTTCACCAAAATAAACTTTATGGGGGATGTCATGTCTATGGATGGTAATCTTGGCAATATTGATGTAGGACTTTTGGCAGCTTTTTGGAACTCGGCAGCACTGTACTGATACTGCATCATAGTCAACATGACAGGCAAGTAGGTTGTGTTCCCACTGAAAAATCTTCATTGTAGACAGAGCAATTAGCCTGGGTGATGGAGACCATTCCAGTAAAAGCGAGGCTGGGGAGGAGTAGGTTTGCCAGTGAAGTGTCATGGGAGATAAAGTTTAAGCTTAGGACTCAAATATACATGTGACTAGATTGGAATGGCTGTGGAATGAAACTTTGCCTAGTTATTTTTGGGGAAATTGCTAGAAAAGAAGGGTATTATTGTTGGGGAATCACTAAAAATCAATACCGCTTAACTGGGGTAAAAAACAGTACTCAAAATATTTGTGGGGTAGGGGTAAATGAGTTAAGGTAGGGTTTAGAAAAAGAGTGATTAAATCAAATGGAGCATATGCATGATTCTGAAGAAGGAAAAGTTGTCAAAAGAAAAAGTATGATTTTGCAAGGATGCCCATAGGGTAAGGCAGGGGGGGGAGGGGTTAAGGGCAATTAGATCAAAGAACAGATTCAGGGGAAATGAAAGAGGGGGGGGGATCCAAGGAAGGGCACTGTTGGGACAAAAGGGAGTCACATGTGTCTCCAGAAGGGTGCAGAAGGGATAACAGGAAAGGATGGAGGTGGTGAAGATGAAGCAGGAGGAATGGGGTTTCTGAAAAGGAGTTGCTTGGGGAGGTCTGAGAAAGTTTTTCTTGTGAAGGGAAGAAGAGGGGAGAGATGTTTGAGGGGCAGTGGGAGAGGTGGAAGCTTGTCTGATGCGAAGGGAAGAGTGAACAGGAGGAGGGATAGGTACCGGGGAAGTAGGGATTAAAGTGTGTATATTTAGAACAAAATAATTTAACTGCGAGAGGGAAGGAATAGAGGTGGGAATGGAAGGGGTAGGAAGAAGAGATACTAGGGAAGATGTGAACACATCTTGAGGAAAAGGGGGGGAGGGGCAGAGTGAAGGACAGCACTGGAATAATGGGTACTAGTTTAAACAAATAAATGTGCTAGACATCAAAGGCATATAAGCACTATGGTAAAGTATTGTAGCAAAAATTGTGAAATGAGTTAATGATATGGAGAAAATGTGTTAGATGTTAAAGGTTGTATGGGATAGTAATGGTAGTGGAATGGATAAGGTGGGGGACCAAATGGAATACGGCAGGAATTAGTAAAAGGGGTGGAATATGGCGGAGATTAGTAAAAGGGGGAAGGGTGTTGAGGACGAAGGGCGGTTATATCACATGGATAGTACCTATGTTTCTGAAGGAAGGAACATATAGAAGGAACAGTGCAAAAGAGTCATTATTAAATGATCAGTGGGTAATGGGAGAAATGTTGGGAGAGAGTGGGAAGAATAGGGGTAGGGGTAACATAAGGATGAGGATGGATACCATCAATTACATTGAATGGTAGATGGATGAGAGATAGGGACATTCTCTTGAGTCATGTTTAAGAAGTTATGGTGTCCTCAAGAGTTTCTGGAAAAGAGTTGGGTGGAGAGGTATGAGAAACGAAAGTTTCTTAAAAGGTGGAAAAGGAGAGACAGATGTCCAAGGAGCAGAGGAAGAGGTGGGTAGGCTATGGTATAAAATGGTATGGAATGTTTAGATTCCCTGGTGCAACAGGCAAAATGAGACATTGGGGAGAGATTGGAGTATCTGGATTTAGACTGGAAAAATAATTTGACTGGGGTGGGGGGGTAGAGGTATGAAATGGTTGTAGGGGAAGGAGATATTGGGAAAGATACGAGGAGAAGGGAAAGCGAAGGACGGGACTGGAATAATTAACAAGAAAAACTCATAAATGTGCTTCTTGCCTGGCCAAAGTGAGAACCTGAAGGCTGCTACCTCACACACCATTTTGTAGGTAAGGCAGCCCCTAAAAAATAAATTTTGGGAGCTACCTCACTCGGCGCATGTGGGATTGCACACGGCAATTTGTACATTCATGGCCAGATCGGTCACAGAGATCAGCAGGCTGTGGAGGACAGTGGTTGGCAGGATTCTCCACCAATATAAACTTCATGGAGGAATAGTTAATGGTTAGAAGAAATAAATATGCTAGAACATCAAAGGTACTATAGTATACTATTGTAAATATTGTGCCGAAAAGGGTGGAAATGAGTTAGTATAAGAAGTGTTAGATCTGAAAGGTTGTAGAACGCTGTCAGGTAGGATGGTAGTGAAAAGGGTATAGAGGGATAGCCAATGGAATACAGTGGTGATTTGTAAATGGGGATGTGGTTAAAGGTATAGGGTGAGCAGATCAAATGGAGGTTTGTGTCTGAAAAGGGAAAGTACACTGCATGAGGAAACTGTACGAAAAGGGAAAACTATTATAAAACAATCAAAGGGAATATGGGGGAGAAACGATAGTTGTGGAAACAGGAGAAGAATCCATAGAATAAAATAAAGGAACAGGGAAAGGTGGTGATGTATCGGGAGGGGAGTGAACCTGATAAGGTCATTATTGTGCCATAAGAGAGTCACATGAGCATTCAAGTGGGGGTGGTAAGGATACTGGAGAAGGAAGGGGGGATGGTGATGCACTTGGCAGAAGAGGATGAGGTATCTTTTGGGTGAATGGGAGGAAGATGGGTTGGGGGGGGGGGTTGAGGAGGAGGAGGATGGATATCGGTAAATACTTTAAATGTAGAGCCTATACCAATAGAGGGATTAGAGGGTGGGTGAGGGAGTAAATTATTCTATTGAGTCATGTTTAAGAACTTGGATGTCTTCAAGAGTTTCTGGAGGGGGGGGTTTGGGGTGGGGAAGTCTGAGAAACAAAGGTTTTCTTATGTCTAGAAGAGATGCCTGAGAAGCAGAAGAAGTAGTGGGTGTAGGAAAGGATGTAGTAGAAGATGGAGTGGAACATTTAGATAGTCACATGTGCCTGACCGAGCAGAGCAAATTGAATGATCATGACCAGGTTGGCACATGGAGGACAGGGGGCTATGGAGCAACAGTGTTTGGCGCGTGGCCAAAAACGCCAACATTTCTGACATTGGCGGGAAAGGGATTAATGGTTAATGGTTAAAAGCAAAATAAATGTGCTAAACATCTCAGTTCATGTAGCACTATAGGAAGGTACAGTAAAGGTTAGTGAAGGGGCAGTTGAGTTTGTAGTTAGTTGCTTTGTCAATTATCTAGATTAATATTGAAAAGGTTAAAGGTGGGTAAAGGAGTTGAGGAGTGAATGAGTTAAGGTAGGATAGGTAAGGAGATTAGAGCAAGTGAAGGATATGTATGCATCTGAGGAAAAGGGGAATAGGTTGTAAAGCAGAAAGTGAGATTCTGTAAGGATGTCTGAAAGGTTGGGAGGTCGGCAAAGGGAGGATAGGTGAGGTACAGGCTGCATCAAAGCCTGGACATGACAACAGAATGTGTGGAACTGTAAGAGGAACATTACATAGGGAACATAGGGGTGGATCAGAATGTGACATCAGATAGGAGCGTGTTGTTGCCTATACATAAGCGGATGAGAGCCGTCTCCCAACGTCTGTTCCGATGATATGGAGCTGAACAAGAGGAGATTGATAGTTTTACAGTATGTAATTTATTAGTGTGGAGAATTGACAAGAAATGATACTTACGGTTATACAAGAAGGTCTTAAAGTGGGGCTAATAATCCATGGCTGGAATGCGTGAGAAACATGGTTGGTGTGATGTGGACATAGTGACGTGGCGTGCTAGAGTGTCTGCCTGTTCATTGCCAGCAATTCCAATATGGGTGGGCACCAAGCAAAATCTGATAGTTTTATGGTGTGTGGATAGGTAGAACAACAAGTTCTGGATATTACAGACAAGGGTGTTGGTCGAGTGCATTGACTTTATGAGAGTTAATGAATTACGGAAGTCTGGAAAAATAGTGAAAAAGGAAGAATGGAGTGAGTATACATGTTTTAATCTAAAAAGAAGTGCATACAGCTCTAGTAAGGACACTGGATTCAGGAGGGTGGGGGTGTTTGAAAGTGTGAGCTGGGAAGGTTACTGTGAAACCAGCACCGGAGGTGGATGTAGAGACATCTGTGTAAACATGAATGCTGGAGGAATGAATGGAGACATGGTGAAGGAAATGGATGAAGGACAGAGGAGGGGATATCTGATTTTGGTGGGTCAGGGAAAACACAGAAGCAAATACAGGGGTAAAGTATAAGCCATTGAGGGGCAGAATGGACAGAAAATGGAAGAGGTTGGAGATGGGGATAAGGGGAATGGAGAAAGGAGGGTATCCATGCGAATGGAGAAAGGAGTAGGTAAACGCGAAGATGCAAAGGTAGGAAGTAGGAATCGTGGGATAGTTAGTTTAGTGATAGAAAGTTGATGGAATAGAGCATAGCATCGGAAAGAGAGAAGGGTTCGGGTATGTTATGCCAGATTCAGTGTACAGGCTCTTAATTGGAGAGGAGCAGAGGGTGTCTAGGGCATAGCGAAGACCTCAGTGGTGGATTGTATCAAGACGAGGCAGAGATGTGGCATCCATAATCGAGAGTGAAAAGATAACATGAAGATGGAGTAGAGTTTTGCGATCTGAGCCCCAGAATATATGGGACAGAATTTGTAAGATTCGGAGGGGGACAGTGAGCTTATTCTTTAATGTGAAATACAAGGACAATTTAAGAGTAAAAAAATAATGCCCAGGAATTTGCCTGAGGAATGGCATTGGAGTGGAGTGCCATATAAGGAGAGTGGAGGTCAGGGACCTACAGTATGCGAGAGAAAAGGACAGAGAAAGAATTGGAGGTAGAATAGCGGAAGCCATGGTTAGTGGACAAGGAAAATACAGCTGATATTGCAGACTGAAGGAACTGGCAGAGATTTGGTATGGATGTGCTAGAGGTGAAGATAGTTAAATCATCAACATATAATGATGATCAAGCTCCTAGTGGTAAAGCTGAGACAATGTCATTAACGACAAGAAGGATAAAGTGGTGCTGAGCATACTGCCTTGCAGGATGCCTTCGAAATGAGGAAATGATGATATTGAAGAGGCAATTTTGACCTGAGAATGTGCGTTTGCCCAGGGAGGACAATATTTGGAGAATATGGTACCACCATGTAGTATGTATGCTTTTTCTAGGTCAAAATATATGGCTAATACAGATACATGGCATGCAAATGCAGATGTAATAAATATTTCGAAATGAGCAAGGGGGTCAGCTGTGCTTCGGGCACGGCGGAAACAAAACTGGGAAGGAGAGAGAAGATTGTGAGATTCAAGATACCACATTAAGCGGAAGTTAACCATTCGCTCTATTTTTGCACAAGCAGCTAGTTAGAGCAATGGGATGATAATCTTGAGGGAGGCTACCCGATTTATTGGGTTTCAAGAAGGGGAGGATAAGAACTTGCCAATGAGAAGGAAAATTTCCTGACATCATATGTGTTGAAAATAGTAAACAGGAAGGATAGAGAGGAAGATGGGTGTCGTAGCATACGTAGTGAATACCGTCAGGGGCTTCATGAGGGTTGCGGCATGGCTGTAAGGCAGCATTGAGTTCAGAGGAAGAAAAAGGAGTATTATAGGACTCAGCAGAGACTAGGGTGAAGATGAAGGGGGTGTATTCCCTGATGGTCTGAATAGAAGAGAAGTGTGA
Organism: Penaeus monodon; assembly: GCF_015228065.2. Taxonomy (NCBI): domain Eukaryota; kingdom Metazoa; phylum Arthropoda; class Malacostraca; order Decapoda; family Penaeidae; genus Penaeus; species Penaeus monodon. The sequence continues at coordinate 29,714,285 of NC_051390.1, forward strand.
GAATTCTACTGACCTGGCTGAAATAGTCACCTAGTTCATTACCGACCTGGAGAGGATCGGAGATGAGAGTATCTCGAATATGGAGGATGGGGGATGGATGAGGGGGATGTTTGCCTCATAATTTATGGTTCGGCGCCAAACAGTTGAGATAGATGTAGATGTAATTGAGAAAACATAATTTCCCAACTATTTGTTTTACTGTTCCTGATTGTACGACGAAGATAAGCGGATGCTCTTTTAAAGGAGATGAGGGCTGATAATTGATTACGGGTGCCTCGTTTGTAGCGGTAACTGTTCCAGATTGCATGCCTTAAGCGAAGTGCTTTAGTGCAATCGGAATTCCAACATGAGATTCGAGGAATGGCTGTATAGGCAGCTCTTAGGACTGTAGTTGTGAAATATTATATCATATCTGAAATGGATGAGAAGGAGGGTGGGGAGTAGGAATAACAGAGAATGAAGTGAAAGTACACCAGTCAGCTCTATCAAAGTACCAGCATGAAGTTAGGAAATGGTACATATGAAGTAGGAGAAAGGAGAATTGGAAAGTGGTCACAATAGGGAAAGTGGTCTTGAACTGGCCAATGGAAATCTAAATGAAGAGAATGGGAGCACAGAGAGAGATCATTGCATGAGAAAGATTGCGTGCCTATGTCAAAGTGTGTGGAGAGATCTGAATTAAGAATAATAAGGTCAATTGTGGAGAGGAAGTGTTCTAGGGCTCGGCCACGGGAGTTGCTGATAGAATCACCCCAAAGAGTGTGGCGGCAGTTAAAATCACCAACTATGAGGAAAGGTAGCTGAAATGGAGAAATTAGATTTTCAAAGGCAACAAAGTCAATGGGGTGAGAAGGGGAGAAGTAGACTGAAATAACTGTGATCCAAAGGCGAGAAAGATGCCAATAATTGTGCACGGGACAGTGGTTCGGAAGGGAGGTATGACATAAGGTATTTTCTGATGGGGATTGGTATAGGAGGATGTGTAAGAAAAGTCTCTTGGAGACAAATAATGGATGGGTTATAAGAAGAAAGGATATGATGAAGGTCAGGTCTATGAGAATGGAAACCAAGGAGAGCGATACTTTGGTTGATCTGTGAGTGATAACGGTTACAATGCATGTTGGAGAACTTGAAGGGGAAAGAGCTAGTGGGTGAGATAATGAATGAGAGGGAGGTGGTGGTGTTGTAATCAGGAGGGGTATCAGGAGGTGGAGGATCTGGGGAAGGACACAGTTGTGACATAAGGGATTTATATGTGTATCAATGAGAGAGTGGAAGAGATAGAGAGGATGGAGGGAGGGTTTTAATGTAGGTGGAGCTGGAGCTAGGGGGGATGGGCTGTGTTGAGAGGGAGTAGGAAGAAGATAGATATCGGCAGTCACTTTGAGTGTGGAGGGAGTGGAAGTTTTTGGCTTTGAGGGTGGATGAGGGGTTTTGGTGACAGTTTGGGATAATTTTGAATACCTTCAAGAGTTTCTGTAAAGGGTGAGGGGAGGGGGGGGGAAGAGGAGAACTGGTGTCTGAGGAGTACAGGCAAAGGTAGGTGGAGTTGGGTGTGTGGTAGGAGAAGCATGGGTGGAACGTTTAGTCTGCCTGCAGGATAGTGCGGGGGGGGGGGGGGGCTGCAGTAGAGATTGAAGTGTCTGGGATGTAGGAGGGATAGGCATAGGGGAGGGTGTAGGAACGTCTTGGAAGGGAGGGGGAGGGGGAGAGCGAGCGAATTTACTGGAGTAGGGAGTAAGAGAAAAACCTCAGCGACGTGCTTCCAGTCTGGCTTCATGTTCAAGTTTGAATCTGAGAGTTGCCACCTCACTCAAATTCATAGGTGGGGCTACCCCTATAAAAAATTATGAGGGCCGCCACAATTGGCACATGTGCGTGACTGTGCAGAGCAGTTTGATCAAGTATGACCAGGTTGGGCACATAGAGGGCATCTGGCTGTGGCAATGTTTGGTAGGATGTCCTAAACGCCAACTATTTTGGCACTGACAGGGAGGAGGTTGATGCGGTTGGACAGGGAGGGATTCTCCACCAATGTAAACATTAAAGGGAAAGTCATATCTTTGGAAAGTAATTTTGGCAATGTTAGTGGGGTTTATACGATGACCTCTGGGAGGAATGGAGTAGCACTGTACTGATATTGCATCATAGCCGGTGAGGCAAGCAAGCCCTCTGCACAATCTGACCAATTTTTGTTATAGATAGGGCAGTTTACTGGGGATAGAGGACAATTCCAGTAGACGCATTGAGGGTTGGGTTTGGTTCTGTAGGAATGGGGTTACTGAAGGGATCAGATAGAGTTGATCATGCATTAGCTCTGGTTTCAGATATTATTGTGATGAGACAGGAACGATCGAATTGGCGTAGGAAAGACTTTGCCTACTTGCCTTTGGAGGCATAGCTGGAAGAAAGTGTTGTCAGAGTAGGGAGCTGTGGGAGGGATCACGAAAAATCGGTCCCATTTGGCTGGGCTAAATAGAGTATTTAGGATATTTGTAGAGATGGGGATAGTAGAAGGACAGGGACGTGTGGAAGAGAGAGTAGTGTTGAGGGAGGTAGTATTATGGAGAGGTTGACAATAAGGCTGTAAAGTAGTAAAAAGGGAGGATAGGGTAGTTGATGAAGATTGTGGGGGTAGAGGTGATGAAGTTGAGCAAGTTGGGAGAGTAGGAATGTCTCCTGGAGATTGAGTATTGAGCCTGGGGTCGGGAAATTGGAAGAATTTGAATTGGTGGGGTTATTTGATGAAGAGGCAAGCCCCTAATAAGGTTATAACATCTTCATTATTGGCAATGGTAAAGCCTGGAGTAGGTTGGGGGAGAGAAATAGTCCACCCCTCAGGGTCCCCTTGAGGGGTAAGGGCTGGACAACTAAAACAGGGGAATACCATGCACACCCTCAGGCCATTCAAGACTGCCATAAAAGTCAGCCTTTCATCCTTTCAGCAAGGCTCTCACACCTTAGGAAGTGGATAGTAGAAGGGGTTGGGGAAGGGATGGAAACGAAAAAGCAGGGGGGGGAAAACACCATGCAAATTAGTTGAGTCGAGGGCTGACGCCCAAGATAGGGGAGATCCCTAGCATTGGGTCCCAGTCCTCGCCTCCTAAGCCCACCCATGACAACAATGGGCAAGGGATGGGGGGGGAAGGATCGATATGGTTGTACAGGGCAGGACACTCCACCAACATAATCTTTATAGGGAAGTCATGCCTACGGAAGCTAATCTTGGCAATATTCGTGTAGGAATTATGTTGGCCTCTGGGAGGAATAGTGAAACATTGGACTGCTACTGCACGATAGTCGATAAGGCATGGTTAATGGTTAATGGTTAAAAGCAAGATAAATGTGCTAGACATCTAAGGTCATGTAGCACTATAGTTAATGTTAGGGAAGGGTGGTTGAGTTAGTGATTAGTTGTCTAAGCTGGGTAAAGGAATTGGTGAGTGAAAGGGTTAGGGTCGGGTATGGTAAGGAGTTAGATTAGATGAAGAATATGTATGCGTTTGAGGAAAGAGAATAGGTTGTTGAAGCAAAAAGTGTGGGATTCTGTAAGGATGTCTGATAGGTTGGGAGGTCGGTGAAGGGGGGATAGGTGGGGGAAAGCAGAGGTATGAGTTGTTTCAAAACGTGGGCACGGCAGTAGGATGTGTGGGATTGGAGTGTCTGGTGGTGTGTATTGACTTTATGAGAGTTAATGAGTTACATAAGGGATTCACATGCGTAAGGAGGGAGTGGAAGGGATAGAGGGGATGGTTAATGTGGGCGGGGTTGGGGTCGGGGGGGATGGGCTGTGTTGGGAGGGGGTAGGAGGATAGGGTGTAGGGGGGATATATTAGGAGGAGGATGGATATCAGCAGTTACTTGGAGTGTGGAAGGAGCAGGAGTTGTAAGATTTGGAGGTTGAGTGTCAGTTTTCATTAGGTAATCTTGAATATTTTCAATAGTTTCTTCTGAGGAGTTGGTTGGGGAGTTTTGGGGGATAAAGGATTTCTTGTGAGGGGGGGAAGAGAGGACTGGTGTCTCAAGCATAGGAGCAAAGGAAGGTGGAGGTGATTGTGTGGTAGGGGAAGAGGGGGTGGAACGTTTGTTCTGTCTGTTACGGGTAGTGCGAGGAGGGAGAGGGGAAGGTGTTGGGGTTGTAGTGGTGATTGAAGTATCTGTAGTAGAGATTGGAGTGTCTGGATTTAGGATGGCAAAAGAGTTTGACTGGGGAAGGTAGGAGGTAGAAGAGGGGGGGTTAGATGTAGGGGGGGGGTTAGGATAATTGGTAAAATGAGCAGTATTACTGGAGTAAGGAGTAAGGGAGAAACCACGTCGACGTGCTTCTTGTCTGGCTTCACGTAGTGTGAGTCCAAGTTTGAATCTGAGAGTTGCTACCTCAGACTCAAATTTATAGGTGGGACAACCCCTATAAAATACCCTTATGGGGGCCGCCACAGTTGGCACATGTGCGTGATTTTGCAGGGCAGTTAGATCGGGTATGGCCAGGTTGGGCACATAGTGGGCATCTGGCTGTGGATCGGCGCTGTTTGGCTGGGTGTCCTAGACGCCAACAATTTTGGCACTGACGTGGAGGGGGTTGGTATGGATGAACAGGGAGGGATTCTCCTCCTATGTAGACGTTAAAGGGAAGGTCATGCCTACGGAAGGTAATTTTGGCTATGTTAGTGGGTTTCTTTCGATGACCTCTGGGGGGAATGGAGTAGCATTGTACTGATGTTGCATCATAGTCTGTGAGACAGGCAAGTAGATCTTCTCCACAATCTGACCAATCTTTGTCATAGATTGGGCAATTTGCTGGGGAGATTGAAACTGTTCCGGTGCAAGTATTGAGGGTTGGATGGGGTTCTGCAAGGATGGGGTTACCATATAGGTCTGTTAGTTTTGTTAATGCTATAGCTTGGTTTTCGGATGTTACTGTGACAAGACGGGAGCGGTCGGGTCGGCTACGGAAAGAGACTTTACCTACTTGTTTTTGGAGACATTGTTGGAAGAGAAGGGTGTTGTCAGAGTAGGGAGCTGTGGGAGGGATCACGAAAAATCGGTCCCATTTGGCTACGCTGAAGAGGGTATTCAAAATTGTTGTAGAGATAGGGGTAGTCGAAGGGCGGGGGCGTGACGAAGATGGAGTAGTGTTAAGGGAGGTAGTGTTATGGGGAGGTGGGCAATAAGGCTGTAAGGTATTAAGGGAGGATGGGGTGGTTGATGTTGGAGGTTGTGGGGGTAAAGGTGTTGAAGTTGAGATTGCTGGGAGAGTGGAAATGTTCCTTAAGGGTTGATTGTTGGCTACTGTACTAGTAGGTATTGATGAGGGGGTAGTTATTGCAGTGTCGATAAGGCATACGAGCAAGTTGTTTCACAGTCTGGCCAGTCACTGTTGTAGACAGGACAATCATTCGGAGAGATGGAAACTGTTCCAGTACAAGTATTAAGGGAGGAGTGAGGTTGGACAGGAATAGGTTTGCCAGTGAGGTCAGCCAATGTAGATGGTGCATGAGCTTGGGACTCGTATGTAACTGTGACAAGAAGTGAATGATCAGAACAACTGTGAAAGGAAACTTTGCCTACCTGCTTTTGGAGTTGGATGAGAAGGGTATTGTCAGAGTTTGGGGCTGTAGGAGTTTGGGACTGGGCCAAAAAGGGTACTCAAAAGAATTAAAGAGGTGGAAGCGGTAAGATGGAGAGAGGAACTACTGTTGGAGGAGGACAATATGGATGAAGAGTAGTAATAATGGGGGTGGAATGAGACAATGAACAAGACTGTGCATAAGAAGATGGAGTGGAGGAAGTTGGGAAGGAAGCAGTGGCTTCTGAAGGATGAGTAATGACCTTGCTGGAATGGAAGGGTGACCACAAACATTGAGTAGGGGTTATTAGTATCAGATGGAGCCAAGGTCAGAGTGACAGGGGTTAAGAAACCAATGAAATCAGATTTAATTTATCTAGTTGATGAAGGGGCAAGCCTTAATGCTCCTAATAGGGGTAAAAATCTTTATTATTGACCATGCTAAGCCTGAAACAAATAGGGAGAGGAAACAGTCTATTCCTCAGGGTCACTTAGGAAGTGAACAGAAGGGATGATGAAGAATAGAAGAAAAGGAGAGGGAGAGAAGAAATTAGTTGGGCCCCAGTCTCCTAAGCCTCCCTACGACAACGAGCATGGGATTAGGGTGTCCAAAGAGAGTGGCAACAGTTGAAGGAATGATGGTTGAAATTGTGAAAGTAAAGTTTTAAAGGCATTAAAGTCAAAAGGAAGAGGAGAAAACTAAATTGAAACAATTGTGACCTAACGGTGAAGAAAAATGCACATAATTGTGGAAGGGACAGTGGTTTGAAAGTGAGGTATAGTGCATGGTGTTTTATAATAGACAAGTATAGAGGAGTAGAGAGAGAGCGAGGGGATGATACAAAATGATAATTTGGAATCGGTTCTTGAGGATGTTAAGAAGTTTTGGGACACATAATGGATGGGTTTTAGGAAGATAGGAGATGACGAAGATCAGGTCTGTGAGAACAGAAAACCTCAAATGTTCCACGGTAGACGAGTCACTGTGATAAGGGTAGAGGTAGACGTCCAAGAAGAAGGAGTACCTGGGGATTGAGGTAGGGGATCAGGGGAAGCAGGTGAAGGTGTAGTATCAGGTTCATCAAGAAAGGACATTGTGACAAGAAGGGTGTCAGCAGTCACTTCGAATGAAGCTGGAATAGGCAGAGAAATTGGAAGATAGATGAGAGAGAGGAACTTAGGAAGTTTCTAATGTCCTCAAAGGTTTTTGGAGGGGATTTGGGCATCTGAGGAGTAGAGAATGTAGGAGAAGATGGGATAGAACGTTTGGATTACCTGGTCCAATAGGTAAGGCGAGGAGTAGGAAGAGACTTGGGGGAGTTGTGGATATTGGAGTATCTGGATTTAGAATGGAAAAAAGGATTCGACTCGGATATAAGGGAAGTAGAAATGCAAAGTTGAGTAGTGGGTAGAAGGGATAGGAATGCACTGAAGGATGGCATTAGAGTAGGGAGTGATTGAAAAACCTGGTAGATGACTTCACAGTCTGACCAATCCTTGTTGTAGACAGGACAATCTGCTGGGGAGATAGAAACATTTCCATTACATGTATTAAGGGAGGAGTGGGTTGGGCAGGAATAAGTTGCCAGTGAGGTCAACCAAGGTAGATCGTGCTTGGGACTCAGATGTAACTGCGACCAGCTGTGAGTGATCAGGACAACTGCAGGAGGAAACTTGTCTACTGTTTTTGTTGAATGAGGAGGGTATTATTGGAGTAAGGGGCTGTTGGGGAATAACAAAAAATCGGTCCTATCTGGCGAAGCGAGTGATGTTAATTGAGATCATATTGTGGGGATGTCGGCAATAGGGTTGAAGAGATGTAATAAAGGAGAAGGTAGAATGAAGATGTCCAGTTGGTGGGTTGGAGGATATTGGGAGTGAAGGGGTTTCCTCTTCAAGGTGAGTTATAATCTGGGTAGATTGACAGCACATATCGAGGAGGGGGGTGTAATAGCAGTGGCCAAGGGTCGGCAAACCTGAGGAATTAGATTCAGAGAAGCTAGATGATAAAAGGGCAAGCCTCAGTACCTTAATAAGGGTACAAAATCTTTATTACTGGCCATTACTGACCATGGCATGCCTGAAATATGTGGGGATGATAGTTTACCAAAGGAATACCATCACCATGACTCCCTGAGGCCATTCATGACTGTTGTGATCCGAGTTTCGAAATAGGCAATAGGATCAGCTGTGCTTCAGCTGCGACGAAATCCAAACTGATTTGGAGAGATAAGGTGTGATATTTGAGGTACCACATTGCCAGACGTTAACCATCCTTTCCAGTAGCTGCATAAGTAGCTTGTTAGCGTTATGGGATGGTAATCTTGAGTAAAGGTACCAGGTTTGTTTGGTTTTAAAAAATGTAGTACAAGGCCTTCACGCCTGTGGGGAGGAAAGTTTCTGGTTGTCTATATGTCATTGAATATTGATAGAAAGAACATGGAAGTAGGTGGAAGTGTTGTAACATATGGTGATATATACGTCTGGAACATTCAGCTTGTCTGGTGTGATAGGTAAGGCGAAGAGTAGGGAGAGACCTAGGGGGAGCTGTGATTATTGGAATATCTAGGTTTAGAATGGAAAATAGGTCTGATTGGGAATAGGGGAAATAGAAGGGAGTATGGAGTGATGGAAAAATTTGTTGCCGTGCTTCCTGTCTGGCCTCACGTAGAGTAAGGCCTAGTTTGTGTTTTAGGCAGGGCAGTTCCTATAAAAAAAAACATTATGAAAGCCTCCACACTTGGAACAAGTACATGATTATTAGGGCAATCTGAATGGTCAAGTCCAGGCTAGACACAGCAGGCAGCAAGATGTGGAGTAATGGTGCTTTGTAAGGAGGTGAAAATCCTAAGATTTCTGGCAATGACCACGGTGGATGGTGCATGGGCTTAGGATGTAGCTGAGGCAACATGTGAATGATTGGGATGCTGCTTTTTGAAGCATTGGTGGAAGATAGGGTATTGTCAGATTAAGGGGCTGTAAGGGGAATCACAAAAAGTCGATCCCACTTGGATGAGTTAACAGAGTACTCAAAAGGAGTAGAGGTGGGAATGTTGAGGGGCAAGGGTGGGAGGAAAAGAGAGTGGTGTGGAGCAAGGTAGTGCTGTGAGGGGGAGGGCAATAAGATTTAAGAGTTGTAATAACAGAAGAGGATGTAGGAAGTGGAGACGATTGGGCAGGAAATAAAGTCGAGGATATTGGGGTTGAAGAAGAGGAGTTATAATCTGGGTAGGTAATTCGGGATGGGTTAAGTTGACAGCAAGTATCGACAAAGGGGGTATAGTAGCAGTGGTTGTAGCCGTGATCACAGGAGAATCATGGGTCGCTAAACCAAAGGAGTTAGATTTAGGGTGGCTATTTGATAAATGGGCAAGCCTCAATGCTCCTAATAAGGTTACAAAATCTTTAGTGGTAAGCCCGAACTACGTGGGGAAGGCAAAAGGTCCACCCCTCAGGGTGCCCATGAAGGCTAAGAGCTAGACAATTAACCAAGGGATTACCATGCCAATGGCTCCCTGAGGATGCTCTGACTAACACATAGTCAGCCATTTCAACGTGGATATTACACCTTAGGAATTAGACGGGAAGGTGTTGGAGTAAGATAAGTCAAAGGAAAGAATAGATGTGGAAAAATAGCTAAGCCAGAGGCTGAGGTCCAAGGTTGGGGTGATCCCTACATTGGGCCTCAGACTCCATCTCCTAAGCCCCCTCTCAGGACAAAAATAGGCAAGGCATGGGGGGGGGGGGGGAATGAAATCAGAAATTAATACTGACATACAATGTTTATATGTTGCTTATATATTTTCACATGTTTTAAAATTTTATTAGTTCTCATTACCTGAAATATGGTGGGACATACTACCATATGTGAATGGAAGGGTAAATAGCCCAAATCCCAAGTT
>NC_051390.1:29728852-29736352 GCF_015228065.2 Penaeus monodon
AATGTCAATATATATAATATATATATATGTATATATATATATATATATATATATATATATATATATATATATATATATATTTTATATATATATATATATATATATATATTTATATATATATATATATATATATATAAATATATATATATATATATATATATATATATATATATATATATATATATATATATATATAAGAAATATATATACCTATATATATTATGTATATATGTATATACATTTCATATATATAAAGATAGATAAACAATGTGTATATATAGATATGTATGAAAATATATCAACATCATCATCAAGGGGCTAACGCTGACGAGGGTGCATGGCTGCATCCACCCTTCGCTTCCAGCCTCGAGGATCCCTCGAAGTGAGTCTCCAGGCAGGCCCACGGCCCATCTCTAATTCCTCACGACTGGTCTCGTCGAGCTGCCCAAGCCATGATCTCTTGGGTCATCCCACAGGCCTCCTACACCCAGGGTTGTCTCGGAGAGAGACAACCTGATGGGCAGGGTCATTCACAGGGAAACGAGCTAGGTGGCCATATAGCCTGAGTTGGCGATCCCGGATTATGCAAGTAACGGGTCCCATGCCAGTCTCACCGTGTAACCGTTGGTTGGACACGTGGTCCTGCCAAATGTACCCCATGATCCGGCGAAGGGACTTGTTACAAAAGGCATCGAGATGAGACTCCAAGGCACTAGATAGCGTCCAGGTTTCGCTTCCATAGAGCAAAACTGGCAGTATCAAGGCCTTGAAGACACGCAGCTTGGTCCTTCTGCATAGGCACCGACATCTCCAAACACTCTTGTCTGACAGCCCAGAGATATGGAGTACGCTACCAAGGTATGTGACTCCAAGGACTCAGATAGAACAGCAAAATTGTCGGCAAAGTCAAGGTCTGAGACCTTGATTTTGCCTAGTGTTGCTCCACACTGACTTTGGCTAGTAGCTCTGTCCATTATCCAGTCCATACAGGTGTTGAAAAGTGTTGGTGCAAGGACACAGCCTTGCCTCACCCCTGAACTAACAGGGAAGAAGTTCGACAGACCCCCACCGCACTTTACAGCATTTTCAGTACCAGTATAAAGGCTTGCTATTAAGCCAATAATCTGTGTTGGAATTCCCCCGAGTCTCAGGATCTCCCATAGCGATTCCCGATGCACAGAGTCAAACACCTTCTTGAGGTCGATGTAGGTTGCAAGCAACCCACGACCAAACTCACGACGGTGTTCCACAATTACTCGAAGCGCTAGTACTTGGTCTATTGTGGACTTGCCAGGAGTAAATCCAGACTGCTCCGGTCTCTGATGCCTCAGTAGGTAGTTGCGGATCCGTTTCAGAAGAATGTGGGCGAGAACCTTGCCTGATATGCTGAGCAGTGTAATGCCACGGTAGTTGCTATAATCCCAACGATCCCTTTTCCCCTTCCAGAGAGGGATGACCACGCCCCTCAGCAGGTCAGGGGGAAAGGTACCAGGCTGCCAGATGGCAGTCAGGACTGTATGCAGGCCCCAAGCCAAAGGTTCACCCCCAACCTTTAGCAGTTCAGCAGGGATATCATATGCCTGCAGCTTTCCCACTCTTCAGCTTGGAAATCGCCATCCTAACCTCTGTTCAGGTAGGAGGTTCCTCGCTGATGGGTGGGTCTGGCACAGGTATTGTGACATTGCTTGCATCCAAGTTAACTGTTAGAGGGTCTACCTGGTACAACTGCTCAAAATACTCTGCCCAACATTCACGAACCCCAACATGATCTGAGATGAACCGTCAAACCACCGATCGGACTGCAGTCATCTGCTAGGGCGGCTTAGAGTTCAGCTTTCTCAGGGCTTGGTAGGCAGGGTGAAGGTCGTTTACCAAGAAATGGCCTTCAACCTCCTCAGCAAGATTCCTGATGAACTGTTCCTTGTCCCTTCTCAGCAGTGTTCGAGCCCTACACACCATGGAGCGATGTTAGACTTGATTACCATTCAGCCGAGCCATACGGCACACTTCAGAGGCCTCCAGGGAGATTATGCCTTGCCCTCTGGCGTACGCCAATGGACTCCTGAGCTGCTTCGAGTGTTACACGCTTGAAGAGCTCCCACAGAGCAACTGGGTCCGTCAGGTTGCCGAGTTCTGTGAATCGGTCAGAGACTGCCATGGTGAAACCACAAGCACACTCCACCTCCCTCGGTCTGACCAAGTGAAACCCCCTAGAGTGGCCACGGAAGGGACGAGGAGTTTTGAAGTTTTTGCCCACATTCTTTTGAAACGGATCCACGACCACCTACTATGGTACCAGAGACTGGATTCACTCCTGGCAAGTTCATAATAGAACATACCTTAGCACTTCAAGTAATTGTGGAATGCAATAGTGAGTTTGGTCGTGGGTTGCTTGCAGCCTACATCGACCTCAAGAAGGTGTTTGACTTGGTGCATCATGAATCGCTATGGGAGATTCTGGTGAATTCCGACACAGATTATTGGCCTAATAGCAAGCTTATATACCGGTACTGAAGTACTGTGAAGTGTGGTGAGGGCCTGTTGAACTTCTCCCCTGTTAATTCAGGGGTGAGGTAAGGCTGTGTCCTTGCACCAACACTTTTCAACATCTGCATGGACTGGATAATGGACAGAGCTACTAGCCAAAGTCAGTGTGAAGCAACACTAGGCAATGTAAGGGTCTCAGACCTTGACATTGCAAATGATGTTGCTATCCTATCTGAGTCCTATTTGAGTCTCTGGAGTTCTTGATGCATTCAGCAATAAGGTGAAGCCCCTATGCCTAGAGGTCTCCTGGACCAAGACCAAGATTCAGGACTTTGGGGGCCTACTAGGGTAACCCGTTCAGTCGATCCATGCCTGCAGTGAAGATGTTGAAATCACAGAGAGCTTTGCATACCTTGGTAATGTAGTCCATATCTGGGCTGTCAGACCAAGAAGTCAATAGATGAATTGCTTTGGCAGCAGAACTCGATCAACAAGAGCATTTGGAGATATTGGTACCTATGCAGAGGACCAAGCTACATGTCTTTAAGGCCTTGATACTGCCAGTTTTGCTCTATGGAAGCAAAACCTGGACACTATCTAGTGCCTTGGAGTCTCATCTTGATACCTTTTATTTAATTCATCAGATCATGAGGTACAGTTGCAGGACCATGTGTCCAGCCAACGGCTACACCGTGAGAATGGCATGGGACCTGTTACTTGCATAATCTGTGATCGCCAACTCAGTCTATATGGGCACCTAGCTCGTTTCCCTATGGATGACCCTGCCCATCAGCTTGCCCCTTTGCGAGACAATCCTGGGTGGAGGAGGCCCGTGGGATGACCTAGGAAGTTATGGCTCGGGCAGTTTAATGAGACCTGTTGAGAGGAATTAGAGATGAGATGAGAGCCTGACTGGAAACACGCCTTGAGGGACCCTCGTGGCTGGAAGCAAAGGGTGGATGTGGCCATGCTCCCCCAACAGCGTTAGCCCCTTGATGATGATTATATATATATATATATTATATAAAATTATATATAATTATAATAATAATATATATATATATATTATATATATTATTGTATAATATATTATATATGTATGTTTATAGAAAAATATATAATAGTATGATATAATATATATAGATAGTATAATAATATAATATATGATATAGATATAATAATTATTATGTATATATAAAATTAAATATAATATATATATTAAATATACATTATGTATATGATATAAATATATATTTATATGTGTGTATATATTATATATATATATAATATTATAATATATATATATGTTAATGATAATATATATATATTATATAATTTGATATAATTTAATATATTTATATTATATATATAATATATATATATGATAATATATATATTATATGATATTATATAGTATATTATATATATATATATATATTATTTATATATATATATTTATAATATAATATATATATAAACATATATATATATAATATATAGATTTATAGATATAATATACAAATATACATATATATAATATACAAATATGCATATATATATATATAATATATATATGTATATATATGTATATTTGTATATTTATACATTATATATATATATATATTTATACATTATATATATATTTATACTTTATACATACCTATATGTTATATATATATATATATATATATATATATATATATATATATATATATATATATGTGATATACATACATATATAATATATATTACATATATATATATATATATATATATATATATATATATATATATATATATATATATATGAGAGAGAGAGAGAGAGAGAGAGAGAGAGAGAGAGAGAGAGAGCGGGATGGAGCAGGGGAGGGAGAGGAAAGAGAGAGCGCGAGAGAATATTTATATATAATTAAGTATCTATATAATTATATATATATATATATATATATATATATATATATATATATATATATATATATATAATAGATATATATATATATATATATATATATATATATATATATATATATATATATATATATATATAATGTAATAAATATATATATATATATATATATATATATATATATATATATATATCTTATATACATTATGTAAAGCCTTTAACACTGTCTTCCTGTGCAAAGTGCCATTGTTCCATTTTCAGACTATTCATATCCAAAAATGAGCTTGAGAAGATTAATTTCCTATATAAACTTATCATGTTTAGAGTTACAGTATTCTCCTCTTGCTTCTTCAGGCTAGTTCTTGGTCATCAAAGCGTCACGAAGTTTTTGGAACTGTCACAGATAGTGGTGGTCAGGTGCTACACAATCTGTTTGGAAAATGGACTGAAGCCCTTTATTGTGGCCATGCCCCCTCTGCACGTGTGGTTTGGAGACCAGGGAGCATGCCTGAAGATTATCACTTGTATTATGGTTTTACACGTTTTGCAATAGAGCTCAATGAATTAGATGAAGATCAGGCAAAGTACTTACCTCCAACTGACACTAGATTCAGGCCAGACCAGAGGTAAGGCCAGGTTTTGTCAAGCTCCATTAATATTTCTGTGAAGTGCTTGTACCTTTATTTTTGTAATAAATTCTAAGTGTGAATTGTTTGTTATATATTCTGATGTCTTTTCATTTATATGCCACATACATTTCAACATTATGTTGAATAGTGCCATTATTTTGATATGACTTGTTTCATTACTGTATAAGATTGGTAGAGGAGGGAAACATGAATGCTGGGGAAACCATGAAGACCCAGTTGGAGCAGCAACAAAGGGAAAGGCGCAAACAGCGAGAAGAAGCAGGGGTTGAGCATGTGCCTATGTGGTTCAGGTTAGTTTTGAAATATTGGAATACTATATTGTAGATGACAGAGTTGGCAATTTGCAGATCATTGTAAATCTAGGCACAATTTTTATTTATTTATTTATTTATTTATTTTAGAACACTCCATGTATATATTTTCAAATTATGATTTATAGGTAGAACAAAAACAATATTGAAATCAAGATTCAAGGGAAGAGTAAGAGAAGGGTATCACACATGGCTTATAGGATGTAAAAGTCTCTAGAAGTTTATTTCCCATTAACAAGAGCCATATATTTTCAGCCATGAAAGGTCAACATTCATCAGTTCCTCGGATTTTTTTTTTTCCTTCTTCTTCTTCTTCTTCTTCTTTAACCCGTTGCCGACGGGTGGCATGTACGTAAATGCCATGGCATGCCTGGACTATCTGCCGGTGGCATGTATGTACATGCCATGGTGCGTATGTCCTGTATTCCGGGTGCATGTTTTTTTGTTACAATTACGGCAATATATTATTTTTTTGCCACTGAAAATGTGATTAAGTAGTTTTTAACACTTTTTCTCATTTTTCCTATACTATGCATTTCATAAAGGCTTCTTGGGTTTCCGAGGTTAGCGTCTAAAAAATTATGTCCCGTAATCGACTACATTATAGTATTGGGCTTGAGCGGTCGCGCATGCTAGGGTGACGATATGAGCCCCCAGCAGTTGGGCCCAGGCCACTATGAATACAACCCATGAGAGAGGGCTTGCGTATTGAGAAGTCATCCGTCGGCAAAGGGTTAATAAAATGAAGAAAAGAATATCTCTCTGCTATCTCTGCAAATACAATTAATAAACTAAGATCATAGTGGACACAGCATGTATTTTGAGTCAGACATACTCTTTATCAACTATGTAGTAACACAAAAAAGCCAAATATGTCAACCATCTGAATATGTAAGGGTTTTAACTTAGAGCAACATTGTTCCCTTTTTAGATATGTAAGTAGAGACAGGAGGTTTGTAGTGATGTTAATATAATAAAGATTTTCCACTTAGCATGCATTACTATGGCCATTATCCAACTTTCTTTCTTTTTTCTTTTTTTTTGACAGACGGGAAACTACAGCTGAGGGAGAAAATTGGATCTTTACTGGAGAGTACTGGAACAAACGCAAAGAACCAGGTTTTATCAATATGACCTTTGAAAAGTTATGGTGATTATTTTACAGATATCAAGTACCTAGGTTATAATGTCTCCAAATTGAGGCTACTCTAGGGTTATAAGTTATGCCTTGTAGGACCTAAGATATGTTGTTACAGTTACTGGAAACAAGTAAGTCACTGTGATGATGTGTTAACCCAATGCCGACAAGGAAAATAAATAAAAAATGGAGAAAATGCTGTACTCATTTTTTATATTTTTGTGAATTGTCTCTGCACATAGATGGCTCTGCTAGTGCTTAGCCACAAAGGAGTCAATTAATAGATCTTGTGCCCTTACCTGATTTCACCTTTCCTTGTATTGGCGGGAAAAACGAATTGTTTACTAGTGCTATGAATATCGATGTTGTTATTTTTATTGTAAACATTAGAATTAATATAATGTTATAAACATTAGTAACAGCAAAATAAGATAACGTAAAATATTTTCGTAAATCAACGAAAAGGATGGATGGGCGAGACAGGCAGTCCTCGTAACTGGCTCATTGGTGACTTAGTACAAGTGTAGCCATCTATGTGTAAAAACAATTAAACAAGTAAACTCACAGAGGGCATGGCATGTACGTACATGCCATGCCCATCGGCAAAGGGTTAAGTATAACATAGATATTCCAAAAGCATATAAAATTATTGATATTAAAGAAAATAATTCAATTGGTATATGTAATTTGTTAGATATGATGTCTGAAATGAATTTGTTTTTGTGACTAAAGCAGTGGTTCTTAATCTTTTTGAATAGCGACCCAAAATTTGGTTCTGCCAATTGAGGTAATCCATATCCTTAACAAACCCTTTGATATCAGAATGTTTAATCACAGTATAGAATTTTGGAATGATTAAGGGAAATAATGAAACTATTCATAGCCAGTTTTATTTTGTTAGGCACAGGCAGTATATAGCAACTCTATATCCATGAGATACATCAGCAACATTTCTTAGGAGACAAAATATGCACCAAAAAATATGTAATTTCCACAAAATAGGAGATT
>NC_051390.1:29738672-29751172 GCF_015228065.2 Penaeus monodon
TAAAATAAATATATATTTATTATTTATTTTTAATTAATATTATATATATATATGTATATATATATAGTATATATATTATATATATATTATTATATATATATGTATATATATATGATATATATATTATTATATATATGTATAATTATATATATATATTATATATATAATATTTATATATGTATATATTATATGTTATATTATATATTTTATATATATATTTTATATATATATGTATATATCTATTACATATATATATATATATATACATATATATCATATTATATATATACTATACTATATATATATATATATTATATATATTTTATATATTATATATATATATATATATATATATGCATACACACACACACACACACACACACACACACACACACACACACACACACACAAATTATGTTTAGTTAAAGACAATAAAGAAAAGCCTGCCTTAGTCTTGTACACAATGACTACCTGCCCAATGAATTCTGAATGGTTGAGAGAAGAAGAGAAAGCAGAGAGCACTGCTTAGGAAATACACCGCCTGACACTGGCTTCCATACAGTACATAAATTGTCTATTTACATTTGTTTATGTATGTTTTTTTCTTCAAAATACATAATGACTGCTTACTTTCTAAGATCCCTATTTTATATTGACAGTGGAGAAAAACAAATCTTATTGGAAATAAAAGAACAAAAGGCACTTTTCTTCATATCAGGAAGCCCAAAAACCAATGAAGTGACACACACACACACACACATGTGCACTCTCTCTCTCTCTCTATCTCTCTCAAAACATACACTGAAATACATACTTTCTCCCTCTTCCTCTCATAAACTTGGATAGGAGAGTTGCAACAAATGAGGTAGCAAATAGGGATGAAAAAAGTATTAATATACTTCCAAAAGTGCAGAATGAACTTAGGTTTAACTGATCAATATTGTTTAAAATTCATTTGAAGAACAAAAATGGTAAACTGTATTTCCAGGATACAAAATCCTAACACAAATTTCAGACAAAGGATTTATCTGTAAATGGGAACATAGTGATTGTTGTACAGGGATGATCAATGAAAGTTAAGGTCAGCAATTTCAAATGAGATGAATACAATTTCTTTGTCACATTTTTACACCGAGATACAAGGTGACAGCTGCAACTTTACATAATGACTTTGCCTGCCTCTAACATATCACAGTTAATCTAGACAAGCAATTTTTAGCACAGATTCTGTCAAAGCACTGGTGTCCTTACAAGTTAGGGGTCCTAAAGGTAATTACATGTAACTACATCAGGTGTTGGAAAATGGGGAATCTGGGAGTGATGAAAGAAAGACAGCAAACCAATTTTTTACCCCCAAGATTTATAAAAGTTTGAGCACTTCTTAACTACCCTAATCACAACTAAATGGCTTTAACAATGATGATCATACACAAGTAATAAATTTTTTTTCTAACATTTTAACTACTTGATTACATTAATTTACAACAAACACATTTTCTCTACATGATGTTACATTCTGAAATCTGAAACACGAGAAACTGAAAAGATATGGTAGAATTTAAATAAACAATACTATTATAAATGAGAGCAGTTTATTTCTTTTCTTTTACTTAATATTCTATTTCTAAAATGGTTTCAAAATGTACATAATTCATATATTTCAATCTCATAAAGAATTAATATAAAGAATTCTGTAACATAAGCCATAACAAAATTTAAATATACATCTGCAAACACACATGTGTTGTACACATATAAACTTTATATAATAATTTTAAATATAAATCAACAAAAGCCAGATCTAGTCATATTTTGCATTACAAAAGCTTTATCAGAAATATAAAAAAAATACAAATTGCTATGAACCAAAGACATTTTTATATGAAGGTGAATAGAAAATGTTATATTATTTAACACACAGCAATAAAGTGAACCATAAAAAGGTAAACACTAATACCATACAGGACAGATGAAGAAAATGATGGGGAATATAAAAAATCCCTTTTAATACCACATGCCAGCCATAATTAAAGGAAAACTACAACACATACAACCTACTAATACAGTCTGTTTAATTTCCTCATGTTACAGTCTAAATGACCAACTCAAAACTGTTACTATTATATGCCACTGCACAATACATGATTCTTTACAATTACAAAATTGCTGTGTCTCTGCTCTCTTGGTTAAGAATTCATGGTTACACCATATTTATTCCTTTGATGCTAGGAGTGTATCTATATGTGCACTGTCTACTGTGGTTTTGTTTTATCAATTCTGTTTACACTTAAGTGACTCTGGAAGCATTTAGTCTTGAAGGGGTCACCAACTAGGTCTCCCTGACATCACCTACTTACCCATTCCCTGTTTTTTGTAAATAAAAGATTTTTGATACCATTATTATTATTACCAATGCAATCATTCAAGAAATGAGGTATACAAGTGAGATCATTTGGGCCTAGTAACTGATTCACTAATGACTAAGTACTTGTGAAGGCATCCAGAAGAACAAATAGTAATAAAAATAATAAAAAAGTAAAAAATACCATACATCTAGTGTCTCTGTGTCAAAATATGTAATTTCCTCCAATCGAAAAACAATGGAAGGGCTAAATTTCTTGAAAAAGAACAAACTAACAGTTATGCAAATAAAAATTTCACAAACATATACTAATTTGCTTCTCTTACAAAATGGTTTCAAAAGCAATTGTACAAATTAAAATACAGCAGGTATGCATAAATCATTTGGAAGCAAAATAATAACAGTCTGACTGCCAAAAGAAAATAGTGATAATTGCAGTACCTGAAAGGCTGTGTTTAATTTGGTTTCCTCTTGGAAAAAACTAAAGAAAGGGACACTCTAAATGTAAGCAGTTTTATTTTACGTGAAAGAAATATTTTCATTCTTTCAGTTAATAACATGAAAACTTTTATGACATATCCAAGGATAATGTTTTTTTTTTACTTAAACATTGGGTTTTTAATGTAAGAGGACCTCTGTCTCTGCATTTCCTTTTCAATTACCAAAACAAGAAATAACAAGTATAACAAGATCATACATTTTTTAAGGAAACAGAGAGAGCGAGAGAGAGAGCTAGAGAGAGAGAGAGAGAGAGAGAGAGAGAGAGAGAGAGAGAGAGAGAGAGAGAGAGAGAGAGAATAAACATTTTTCTGAATAATGATCAACTGTTAATGAAAATAATAATGCTAACAGTAATATCAATAAAACTCACAGTAATAATAATACTTATAATGATGTTAATAATAACAACAATATCAAAATAACCAATAATATATATATATATATATATATATATATATATATATATATATATATATATATATATATATATATATATATATATATATTTCCCCCCCAATCTTCTGGAGAAAACTTCTATACAATGAGGACTGCATAATCTAAATTTGAAGCTTACATAACACTGTCCACATTCAGTATATTAACCAAGATTCTAGTATAAATTACCTATGGAAGTGGACATAACTTAACTTTCTGCTTAAGTAAATGAGCTAATGTTTCAGTCTACTGCAAATATACTAAAACAATGCAATATATACTGTTAAGGCTGCTTTAACACCAGAATGTCACATCAAAGTGGCAGTGACAGTGGCACAGTGATTTCAGACCAAGGTCACATGTGGTCTGTGTCAGGCCACTTTCACTCTATTCACAAGATGGCAAGATTGGATGATGTTATTTTTTTCCTAAACCCTAGGTAATCTTGTGACAATTACCTGTCACTTTGAGAAATAAGTTTGGAATCTGGGGCAGCAGGTAAGGCAGACTTGTTCCAATATCCCTTTCTCTCTCTGTCCAGGGTTTGGGAGGGGTAGGTTTGGGGTGACCCCTGAGGTGAAACTACGGTACATTAATTTACAGTTGTCTTGCATTCCATTTGGCACTTCGTAGCTCTACAAAATGCACAATTTCAATGGATACTTTTATACTTTGTGTAGTGCAAAAATGCTACAGTCCTGAAAGGTGGTCCACCTAACAGACACTGAATACATACACACATAATGTGGAATGGTAAATAATATTTTTCAGTATAGACCAGTTACATGAACTTGAAATTATATAATAGATTATGCTAAGCAAGGATGTTAAATGAAAAGAAAACAAACAAAAAAAAAAACCCTGATTCTTGATTTTTAGCTATTTTTTAAAAAATATTGAGGAAAGTAATATGTATTATTATTGAAATAATATATATATATTTAATAAAATTTATATAATATATAAAATTTATAATATATATATATATAAATATATAAATATATATATATATATATATATATATTATATGTATATAAAAGAGAAAAGGACATGAAAATTAAGTTAATAAAAGTGTTAAACACACAAAAAAATTGTGGGTCAATGTTTACATATGGGGGTCATCCTAACATTACAAATGTTCTGCCAATGCATTTTTTGAAGTGCAAAAAAAGATTCTGTATTTCTAGCAGAATGCAAGTAAACAATTTTTCTTGAAACTATTATGATTGAGGAATCACTCTGAATAAAATTTAAAAAAGGCTTTAAGGATGTTTATTTTCTAAAAAAAAATATTGGAGGGTTTTTACTATTGGAGAAAGTTAAATGTATGTGGTTAAGTATCATACAAACATTTGCATTTCTCAACAGCTTGTATAAATGTTCTGTTAAATGGTTTATTGTCTGGAAGAGGAATAGTTGTGCAGTGCGGGACAACATCACATGTTTCCTCCGCAAGACTAACATTTTTACCCTTTCATCCCAAGCCCACTCATGGCCGCCCAAAGGGAAAATTTTGTCAAAGTTTTGGGCAAAAATTTAACAAAAATTCAAAATATATGCAAGACACCAAAAAAAATTTTTCTTTTTTTTAAACATGATACTTTTTTTTTAAACCCTTTTTTATTTATCCTGGTAATAAAAACCTTGGATGTAAAAGCCCCATTAAAAATTTGACTGGACAGTCATGTCAGGTGGCAATAGGCTGATAAATAATGGACAACTTGGTGTCCCTTGGCGTCATACACAGGTTGCACATGATACAGGGAAAATTTACCACTTGTGTAAAAGGTTTCAATATATTTCTGGAAGTTTGTTTTCAACTGGTATGCCAAGTGGCATGCCATGTACTAAGTGCCACCTTGGTGTGAAAGCAGCCTGAGAATATCTAAATATGAAAGAAAAGGATCTGTAAAAAAAGTTTAAAAATAATTTTCTTTTTCATATCAAAAATGAAAGTATTTTGCAATGAAAAGCAGGGGATAATGGATCTACTACATAACCCCCTAAAACTGGGAGCATCAATACAAAGTTTCAATAGTTACGTCATCAGCCTGGTGCTCGGAAAACTACTCTTACAATAAACTTGAAAAAAATGCTATTCAGAACTTTAAAAAAGAGAAATATCTTCTCTTCCCACAGAAAATATGACACTTTTGGGAAAAAAATACGGGAAAAATATTACAGTTTTTTAAAAAAAAAAAATAGTGAGGTTTCCCCGGATAAAATATGGGATGGGGACACTCACTTTCAAAGCCTAAGGGCTATGTATATACTACTTTTTTTTTTAAACAAAGCAAAACCAAAATCAAAAAATTAATAAGAGATTTAATGGTGAAGAACCCTCCCATTCTAAATAGATGGGGGTTTAAGTAGTGATTTCAATTGTCATAAAAAATAATATTTACATTTATATACACAAACATACACACACACACACACCACACACTAATATATATATATAATTAATATATATATTATATAATATATAAAATATGAAAATTATGTAGTATATATATATGTGATATATATATAAAATTATTTTATATAAATTGTATATATATATGCTATATAATTGCAAAATTATATAATATTTTATATGTATATATATACTTTATATATAAAATTATATAATATATATATAAATATATATAAAACCAAATATATATACTACATATAAATATATTAATATATATTATATAATAAATATATATATATTTTTAATTATATATGTGTGTGTGTGTTGTGTGTGTTTATGTTTGTGTATATAAATGTAACTAGTATAATTTTATATGCAATGTGATAATCATACTTAACCCCATCTATTTAGAAGGTGGCTTCTTACCATTAAAATCTTTATTTAATTATTGATTGAGTTAGCTTTTTGTTTAAAAAAAAAGTAGTAATACTGATAGACCTCTTAGGCATTTGAATGTGAGGCCCTCATCCCATATTTATAGTCCTGTGAAGACACCCAGTATTTTTTTTTTCTAAAAAACGAAATTTTTGCCCAGATTTTTTGCCAAACGTGTAAATTTTTTCTGGGAAAGAAAAGATACATTGCTCTGTTTTTGTAAAGTTGCTGATAGCTTTTCTTTAAAGTTTATATGTAAGAGTAGTTTTCCAGAGCAGCAGGCTGATGATCATTTAAACTATAAAAACTTTGTTTTGATGCTAAACCGGGTTTGAGGGGGTTTTAATGTGTAGATCCATTTACCAGAGTTTTACATTCACAGAACATTGCATTTGGAATGAAAGAAATTATTTTTAAATTTTTTTACGACCCTTTTTCTTTTATTTAATTTTCCGGGGTGCTTTCACACCAAGGTGGCACTTAGTACATGGCATGCCACTTGGCATACCAGTTGAAAACAAACTTCCAGAAATATATTGAAACCTTTCACACAAGTGGTGACATGTCACATGTATCATGTGCAACCTGTGTATGACGCCAAAGGGACACCAAGTTGTCATTTTTTACGGGCCATTGCCCCCTGAATGATGTCAGTCAAATTTTAATGGGTTTTTTACACCAAGGTTCTTTTTTAGCCAGGAAAATAAAAAAGGGTTAAAATAGAAATCAGAAATAGAAAAAAAAAATTTTTTGAGGATGTCTGCTGTATTTTTGAAGTGTGTAGTTAGATTTCTGCCAGACACATTTGACAACATTTCCTTGGACGGCCAGTGAGTGAGGCTTGGGATGAAAGGGTAATAATGTGTAGTCTTGCAGGAGGAAGCAGTGTGATGTGTTTTGCACTGTGCAAAATATTCCTTTTCCCGAAATAAACCATTTACAAAACATTAACAAGCTGTTGAGAAATGCAAATGTTTGTATGATACTTAACCACAGTACATTAACTGTACTCTCAATAGTAGAACCATCCAAATATTTTGTTTTAGAGAAATAATCATCCTTACAAGCACTTTATTTAAAATTTTATATCAGAGTGATTCACTCAAGTCATAAATAGTTCAAGAAAAATTGTTGTACTTGCATTCTGCTAGAAAATACAGAATGCTTTTGTGCACTTCAAACAATGCACTTGGACAGAACAGTTTGTAATGTTAGGATGACCCTCATATGTAAACATTGACCCACACATTTTTTTGTGTGTTTAAGCACTTTTATTATGACTTAATTTTCATGTCCTTTTCTCTTTATATATACATATATATATATATTATATATATATTTTATATATATATATATATATATATATTATATATATATATATATACATATATATATATATATATATATATATATATATATATATATATATATACACATATATATATACATATATACTTTCCATCAATAGTTTAACAAATAAGCTAAAAAGTCAAGAATCAGGCTTTTATGTTTGTTTGTTTTCTTTTCATTTAACATCCTTGCTTAGCATAATCTATTATATAATTTCAAGTTCATGTAACTGGTCTATACTGAAAAATATTATTTACCATTCCACATTATGTGTGTATGTATTCAGTGTCTGTTAGGTGGACCACCTTTCAGGACTGTAGCATTTTTGCACTACACAAAGTATAAAAGTATCCATTGAAATTGTGCATTTTGTAGAGCTACGAAGTGCCAAATGGAATGCAAGACAACTGTAAATTAATGTACCGTAGTTTCACCTCAGGGGTCACCCCAAACCTACCCCTCCCAAACCCTGGACAGAGAGAGAAAGGGATATTGGAACAAGTCTGCCTTACCTGCTGCCCCAGATTCCAAACTTATTTCTCAAAGTGACAGGTAATTGTCACAAGATTACCTAGGGTTTAGGAAAAAAATAACATCATCCAATCTTGCCATCTTGTGAATAGAGTGAAAGTGGCCTGACACAGACCACATGTGACCTTGGTCTGAAATCACTGTGCCACTGTCACTGCCACTTTGATGTGACATTCTGGTGTTAAAGCAGCCTTAACAGTATATATTGCATTGTTTTAGTATATTTGCAGTAGACTGAAACATTAGCTCATTTATTTAAAGCAGAAAGTTAAGTTATGTCCACTTCCATAGGTAATTTATACTAGAATCTTGGTTAATATACTGAATGTGGACAGTTTGTAAGCTTCAAATTTAGATTATGCAGTCCTCATTGTATAGAAGTTTTCTCCAGAAGATTGGGGGGGAAATTAATATATATATATATAATATATTATATATATATATATATATATATATATATATATATATATATATATATATTATTGGTTATTTTGATATTGTTGTTATTATTAACATCATTATAAGTATTATTATTACTGTGAGTTTTATTGATATTACTGTTAGCATTATTATTTTCATTAACAGTTGATCATTATTCAGAAAAATGTTTATTCTCTCTCTCTCTCTCTCTCTCTCTCTCTCTCTCTCTCTCTCTCTCTCTCTCTCTCTTTTCTCTTGCTCTCTCTCTCGCTTCTCTTGTTTCCTTAAAAAATGTATGATCTTGTTATACTTGTTATTTCTTGTTTTGGTAATTGAAAAGGAAATGCAGAGACAGAGGTCCTCTTACATTAAAAACCCAATGTTTAAGTAAAAAAAAAAACATTATCCTTGGATATGTCATAAAAGTTTTCATGTTATTAACTGAAAGAATGAAAATATTTCTTTCACGTAAAATAAAACTGCTTACATTTAGAGTGTCCCTTTCTTTAGTTTTTTCCAAGAGGAAACCAAATTAAACACAGCCTTTCAGGTACTGCAATTATCACTATTTTCTTTTGGCAGTCAGACTGTTATTATTTTGCTTCCAAATGATTTATGCATACCTGCTGTATTTTAATTTGTACAATTGCTTTTGAAACCATTTTGTAAGAGAAGCAAATTAGTATATGTTTGTGAAATTTTTATTTGCATAACTGTTAGTTTGTTCTTTTTCAAGAAATTTAGCCCTTCCATTGTTTTTCGATTGGAGGAAATTACATATTTTGACACAGAGACACTAGATGTATGGTATTTTTACTTTTTTATTATTTTTATTACTATTTGTTCTTCTGGATGCCTTCACAAGTACTTAGTCATTAGTGAATCAGTTACTAGGCCCAAATGATCTCACTTGTATACCTCATTTCTTGAATGATTGCATTGGTAATAATAATAATGGTATCAAAAATCTTTTATTTACAAAAAACAGGGAATGGGTAAGTAGGTGATGTCAGGGAGACCTAGTTGGTGACCCCTTCAAGACTAAATGCTTCCAGAGTCACTTAAGTGTAAACAGAATTGATAAAACAAAACCACAGTAGACAGTGCACATATAGATACACTCCTAGCATCAAAGGAATAAATATGGTGTAACCATGAATTCTTAACCAAGAGAGCAGAGACACAGCAATTTTGTAATTGTAAAGAATCATGTATTGTGCAGTGGCATATAATAGTAACAGTTTTGAGTTGGTCATTTAGACTGTAACATGAGGAAATTAAACAGACTGTATTAGTAGGTTGTATGTGTTGTAGTTTTCCTTTAATTTTGGCTGGCATGTGGTATTAAAAGGGATTTTTATATTCCCCATCATTTTCTTCATCTGTCCTGTATGGTATTAGTGTTTACCTTTTTATGGTTCACTTATTGCTGTGTGTTAAATAATATAACATTTCTATTCACCTTCATATAAAAAAGTCTTTGGTTCATAGCAATTTGTATTTTTTTTATATTCTGATAAAGCTTTTGTAATGCAAAATATGACTAGATCTGCTTTTTGTTGATTTATATTTAAAATTATTATATAAAGTTTATATGTGTACAAAAAACATGTGTGTTTGCAGATGTATATTTAAATTTTGTTATGGCTTATGTTACAGAATTCTTTATATTAATTCTTTATGAGATTGAAATATATGAATTATGTACATTTTGAAACCATTTTAGAAATAGAATATTAAGTAAAAGAAAAAAAATAAACTGCTCTCATTTATAATAGTATTGTTTATATTAAATTCTACCATATCTTTTCAGTTTCTCGTGTTTCAGATTTCAGAATGTAACATCATGTAGAGAAAATGTGTTTGTTGTAAATTAATGTAATCAAGTAGTTAAAATGTTAGAAAAAAAATTTATTACTTGTGTATGATCATCATTGTTAAAGCCATTTAGTTGTGATTAGGGTAGTTAAGAAGTGCTCAAACTTTTATAAATCTTGGGGGTAAAAAAATTGGTTTGCTGTCTTTCTTTCATCATCCCAGATTCCCATTTTCCAACACCTGATGTAGTTACATGTAATTACCTTTAGGACCCCTAACTTGTAAGGACACCAGTGCTTTGACAGAATCTGTGCTAAAAATTGCTTGTCTAGATTAACTGTGATATGTTAGAGGCAGGCAAAGTCATTATGTAAAGTTGCAGCGTCACCTTGTATCTCGGTGTAAAAATGTGACAAAGAAATTGTATTCATCTCATTGAAATTGCTGACCTTAACTTTCATTGATCATCCCTGTACAACAATCACTATGTTCCCATTTACAGATAAATCCTTTGTCTGAAATTTGTGTTAGGATTTTTTATCCTGGAAATACAGTTTACCATTTTGTTCTTCAAATGAATTTTAAACAATATTGATCAGTTAAACCTAAGTTCATTCTGCACTTTTGGAAGTATATTAATACTTTTTTCATCCCTATTTGCTACCTCATTTGTTGCAACTCTCCTATCCAAGTTTATGAGAGGAAGAGGGAGAAAGTATGTATTTCAGTGTATGTTTTGAGAGAGATAGAGAGAGAGAGAGAGTGCACATGTGTGTGTGTGTGTGTGTGTCACTTCATTGGTTTTTGGGCTTCCTGATATGAAGAAAAGTGCCTTTTGTTCTTTTATTTCCAATAAGATTTGTTTTTCTCCACTGTCAATATAAAATAGGGATCTTAGAAAGTAAGCAGTCATTATGTATTTTGAAGAAAAAAACATACATAAACAAATGTAAATAGACAATTTATGTACTGTATGGAAGCCAGTGTCAGGCGGTGTATTTCCTAAGCAGTGCTCTCTGCTTTCTCTTCTTCTCTCAACCATTCAGAATTCATTGGGCAGGTAGTCATTGTGTACAAGACTAAGGCAGGCTTTTCTTTATTGTCTTTAACTAAACATAAATTTTTGTGTGTGTGTGTGGTGTGTGTGTGTGTGTGTGGTGTGTGTGTGTGTGTGTATGCAATATATTATATATATATATATATATATATATATAATATATATATATATATATATATATATATATATATACATATATGATATATATATATATAACATATATATATATATATATACATATATATATATACATATATATAATATATACATATATATATACATATATACATAAATATACATTATACATATAATAATATAATATATATATATAATATATACATATATATATACATATAATATATATATATTACATAATATTACATATATAATATAATCATATATATATATATTATATATATATATAATCATCCAATCTTGCCATCTTGTGAATAGAGTGAAAGTGGCCTAACAGACCACATGTGACCTTGGTTGAAATCACTGTGCCATTTGTCACTGCCACTTTGATGTGACATTCTGGTGTTAAAGCAGCCTTAACAGTATATATTGCATTGTTTTAGTATATTTGCCAGTAGACTGAAACATTAGCTCTTTTACTTAAGCGAAATTTAAAGTTATGTCCATTTCCCAAAGGGTAATTTATACTAGAATCTTGGTTAATTACTGAATGTGGACAGTGTTATGTAAGCTTCAAATTTAGATTATGCAGTCCTCATTGTATAGAAGTTTTCTCCAGAAGATTGGGGGGGAAATATATATATATATATATATTATATATAAAATATTATAATATATATATATATATATCATATATATATATAATTATTGGTTTTTTTGATATTGTTGTTATTATTAACATCATTATAAGTATTATTATTACTGTGAGTTTTTATTGATATTACGTTAGCATTATTATTTTTAAACAGTTGATCATATTCAGAAAATGTTTATTCTTCTCTCTCTCTCTCCCCTCTCTCTTTTCTCTCTCCCCTCTCTCTCTCTCTCTCGTTCTCTCTCTTGCTCTCTCTCTCGCTCTCTCTTTTTCCTTAAAAAATGTATGATCTTGTTATACTTGTTATTTCTTGTTTTGGTAATTAAAAAGGAATGCAGAGACAGAGGTCCTCTTACTTTAAAAAACCCAATGTTTAAGAAAAAAA